>NW_026117719.1:0-9412 GCF_001640805.2 Lates calcarifer
CATTGGCATGCATCAAGCAGAGAAAACATCTAAGAGATTGCAGAAACTACTAAATTGGGTTAAGAACTGTTCAACGCATTATTAAAAACTGGAAGGATAGTGGGGAGGAAGAAATATAGCCGGAAAAAAATCCTGATTGATCGTGATCAGCGATCACTTAAAAAAAGTTAAAACGTTAAAAGTCAGGGCTATGTTTAATAGTGAAAGTAAGAGCATTTCCATATGCACAATGCGAAGGGAACTCAAGGGATTGGGACTGAACAGCTGTGTAGTCTTAAGAAAACTACTAAGTGAGGCTAATCAGAAAAATTCTGTTTGTTAGGGAGCATAAAGATTGGACTCTGGAGCAATGAAAGAAGGTCATGTGGTCTGATGAGTCCAGATTTACCCTGTTCCAGAGTGATGGGGGCATCAGGGTAAGAAAGAGGCAGATGAAGTGATGCACCCATCATGCCTAGTGCCTACTGTACAAGCCTGTGGGTGATCTGGGGTTGCTGCAGTTGGTCAGGTCTAGGTTCACCAACATTATTTGCCCAGAGAATGAGGTCAGCTGACTACCTGAATATACTGAATGACCAGGTTATTCCATCAATGGATTTTTTTCTTCCCTGATTGCACGGGCATATTCCAAGATGACAATGCCAGGATTCATCGGGCTCAAATTGTCAAAGAGTGGTTCAGGGAGCATGAGATATCATTCTCACACATGGATTGGCCACCACAGAGTCCAGACCTTAACCCCACTGAGAATCTTCGGGATGTGCTGAAGAAGACTTTGCACAGTGGTCCGACTCTCCCATCATCAATACAAGATCTTGGTGAAAAATTAATGCAACACTGGATGGAAATAAATCTTGTGACATTGCAGAATGCGATGCGAATTCACTGTAATATTCTACAGCCCAAGGTGATGTTCTCAAATGTATTGTTTGTCTAATAATAAATTTACTGTCCTATGTGATAATGAAAAGCATGAAGCTGGAACAAAGAAAATACAAGGAAATATTCAAATTTTTTTGCTTAAAATGGTTACTCAATAACCAAAATAGTTGCTGATTCATTTTCTGTCAATTGACTCATCATCAACAGCTCTACCTGTAACAATGATCACATAATGATTTGATATGCAGACTGCAGATGACCGAGGCTGCCCTTGCCCTCTCTGAGCAGAAAAATCACAACATGGGAGAACTGCTGACTCAAGTGAAGGTTGAGAAAGAAGAGCAGTGGGAACGCCAGAGCAGAGAGAGGAAGAAAGAACAAGAGGTAAGGCCAGGTGAGAGGACAGAAAACAATGTAAAAACAAGTAGTTTCACCTTCGTGGGAGGAAACGACTATGATGATTATGATGATGAGGTGTATATGGCGTCATCAAGCTTTTTTTATTCAAGTACTTTTCTTTCAACAAAAGAAAAAACTGGTCTTAGTACACAAAAGATGAACCCATCATCAATGGTATTTACCATTCCAGACTAGTTAAGTGATACTAATTTTAATGCACTGCTTTTATTATTTGGTGACTGTATTTTCTTTTGCTGCTTTTTATATTCTGTGCTCAGAATTGAATCTGTCAACTTTTATCTACTGAATCATTACTGTTAACCACTTCAATTAAGACATTTTTTGGTGAGAAACAGTAATTTCATATGTCATGCAGGGCATATGTCTTAAGCATGAGCTTATAGCTGGTTTGATCACCCCAGAGCTAACTGAGTAAGTTGTTCACCAGAGAAGAGAGTCTGAGTAGGTTCACAGTGTAACAGGCCCTGATGTGGAATAAAATTCATCAAAACAGCGACACATCCTAACAAACTGACACATCATGACACAAAATCACTTCCAAGATATGACTGTTATAAATGTATGCTGTTATAAAGTTATGCTCCGCCTCATGCTGTTTTCCATCCTGTAGGACTGTGTGCACAGAGAGGGCAAACTCCTCAGAGAGGTCCAAAACTTGTCCGAAACCAACATCCAACTCAAGAGTAAAGTAAGAGTGATGTCTGTTCAGAACTGAGTGTGTGAATTAATGTGTTCCGTAAAGAGGTTGTCTGTGTCCTCAGCCCAGACTGGGAGCTGATTCCACAGAAGAGCAGCCTAATAGCTGAAAGCTCTGTCTTGCTCTATTAAGATAATAGGGGGCTATGGAGTCTTTAAGATATAATGGAGTTTGGTCATTGAGGGTCTTTGTGTAAGGACAAGGTTTGTGAATTATTCTCTGGATTTTACAGGGAGCCCTTGTAGAGAAGGTAACACGGGAGAAATAAGATCTCTCTTTCTTGTTCCCGTCAGTACTCATGCTGCAGCATTTTGGATCAACTGGATGCTTCTCATAGAGTTACTGGGACGTCCTGATAATAAGGAATTACAGTAGTCCAGTTGAGAGGGAACAAATAAATGGACAAGATTTTCAGCATCCTTTTGAGACAGGCTGATTCTGATTTATATATTATTGTGTAGGTGGAAGAGGGCTTCCCTAGAGACTTTCTTTTGTCATTATTAACTACATAACCAGATTATGTTTTTCTGAGGTGTTTAGGGCCAAACACAATAACTTCTGTTTGAATTTAGTGGCAAAAATTGTAGCTCATCCAGGCCTTTATGTCTTTAAGACATTAATGAAGTTTGACTAGCTGATAAATTTAATCCAGCTTCATAGATAATAGAGATTTACGTGGTGCTTTTGTATAATGCTCCCTAAAGGAAGAATATAAGACTAAAAAGTAGTCTTCTAAAACAAAACTATATGGAGAACTGTAGCAAGCACTATGGCTAACTTTTGTGTGCATGGAAGAGTCTTCTTTAACATGAACAAACAGGAATTTATTTGCTAAATCTGACTTAAACCAGCCTAGTGTGGTTCCTTTAATCCATTGTCTGAGGCCATGAGAAGATTGGAACTTTTGGTGCTATAATGCACCCTAAATGTTTGAAAATCTTCATACCATTCCTATGCAGATAATCATATAATTGATTTGCAACAGCTTCTTCAAGGATTTTGGAAATGAAGGTCAGGTTGGCTGTAAATCCATAGTTGGCTAAAATATCTGGATCGTAGGTAGAGTGGCTCTTTAAGGAGAGGTTAAATTACTACAATCTTAAAAACCAGAGGTACGTAGTGTGTTGATAAGGATAAATTGATCAAGTCTAATATCGAAGTGTTAGATAAAGGTAAAAAATCCTTGAATAGCCTACCTGGAATAGGGTCTAAAAGACAAGATGATGATTTAGATAAAGTAACTGTTGAAGTTAGCTCAGAGTCTAAATCAGATATTACAGTGGATTCTAAGGCTACTGTACTAGACAATACATCTGCCAGTTATGGCAGTTGTGTTAGATGTGAGCGTAACTGTTTTGTGTGTGTGTATGTGTGTGCATGTGCACGTGCGTGCATGCGCACGTGTGTTAGGTGGAGGAGATGGAGCGCAGGTGCAAGTCTCAGCAGCACCAGATCTTTGAGCTGAAACAAGAACTGACCAACAACACAGCTGAGCTAAAGCTGCGACTAGCACAGGCAGAGGGTAACACACACATAATGAACACAAACACACACGGTCTTTTTCACATGAAACCTAGTGCAAATTTCTTGTGTATCACCCTCTGACAGACCGTCTGGAAACAGAGAAACGAAGGTCCAAACAAGTCCTGGAGGACATGGACAATCTCCGACAGAAAGAGGTGCTTTCTTGAAATTCCAAGCATGTTGCAATGGAATTTAACAATACAGAGAGACTCTCTCTGATAATAAAATCCTATTGTCACTATGAACTTGTCAAAGAAACCAGTGTAGAGACTCCAGGAAATTACTGCATCGGGCCAAGAAATAATCCACCATATAACAACCTTTTACATTTGACTCTTTGTATTGATAACACAAACAAGATGTAATGTGTTAATTGATGCACTTTATAGGTGCTGGGGAGCTAATTTTGTTACCATTGGACAGTCAATGCATTTTATTTTATCTAATAGATGCAGATTTATTACAGTGATAAAATGCTAAAAATTAAAATTATAGGTGGAGCATGTGAATCGACATCTGGAGGAAAGTGAGAGAACTCTGCAAGAGCGCATCTTCAAACTGGAGGGACAGCGGATACAACTGGAAGAGGTCAGAATTCAGAGTATCTGGGTTTAAAAACAACACAATCTGGGGTATCCTAATAGCTGGATGATTTAGGCTATTGGCAGTAACTGACAGTAACATCTTTTGGTACGATTCTAGCTGGGAATCTAGTAAAAGCAAAAATCATCTTAATCTTTAAGAAAAAGATAACCCAATCAGTGTAATACATACATTAAGTCAACAAGGTAACTGCTAAAACAGACTATAGATTATAGTTATTTGCGTTCATGGCATATCAGAGTTATGAGTTTCCAATTTATAAATAGCTCACATCAACATTCAAGTTAGAATTATGACTGGGAAACTCAGATTTTCCAAAAAGCTCATATATATCCAGCTTGGCACTATAATACATGCCAGAAGTTAGAGCCACAGTTCAGTGTAATTAAACTCAAATTAATGGTGCTATTATGTCAGTGTACAGGATAGATTAGACCCTGCTCCAGTTTCAACTTATCAAGCCAGGAGGAGGATTATAGATGCCATACAGTGCTGTTGAATCTTGTTTTGAGGCATCTTGAAAAGAAAACACATGATTGTCGCTCCTCTGTTTGATTCTGCTTTCATTGTATCAGCTTCACATCCTTGCACATAGGCTGCTGTCAAATTTTAACATGGATTTTAAATTATGTTTATTCTTAAGTTTGCAGAAGACTGCACAATGAGGAACAGATATGTACCACTTTTGAATGTGTGCCACAAACTGACAGGCTGACAGCTCATATATTGTATATGAGCTGCATATGAGCTGCTGAGTTTAATTTGCATTCATCAAGGTGGGGGTTGTATAGGTGACACAAACACATGTATAAGATCAACATCTTCATTCATTCATTCAAACATTCTATTACTAGCTGTGTTTCCTCTAGCTTATGCCTTTCCTTTCTCTTGCTGCTCTCACTGATAGATTTGGTGACAAGTGACAATGACGACAGTGACAGTGATGTTGACCTGGTGTCATGTGTTTGTATAGCATGTATACAAGTATTGCATTGATTGCCTTTTTGTGTTTACTATTAGTGACTGCTTTTTGTAGCCTTATCGCCCTTCAGAGACTTGTCTGTGTACAAAACCAGCTCTGCAAGCATACCACCATTATGATGAGCTGAACTCTTGCAGTTCATTAACATGGGTTCTAGAGATGCACCGATACCAGCATCAGGTGTCTGTCCGATACCCTGTTCCTGTACTCATACTCATATTCATAAAAGTGTCCCGATACCACTTTACGGCAGCGTGACGTTCAGTATGAACTGTAATGGCATTAGTAAGTACTCATATTGGTACTCAGTATCAGCAAGTACTCAAATGTAAGTACTTGTAATTGCATTGAAAACATGTGGTATCAGTGCATCCCTAATGGGTTCTGTTTCATTCATCCTGACCGCCAGAGGCAGTTATTAACACTGAATGATATCCAACTCGCGCATGCACAGGTCAAGTAGTTCATCATCAACAAAGTGACGTGTGATCTGGGATGACAGGGCGTGGAGTATTTAAGTCCATGTCATCATGAAAGACATACCTTACATCTTAAGATCTAAGAGCCCTGTAACTACACAGTTGGAGCTACGGTTTTTGTCCTCCAAGGGCTGGCTGCTGGCTTTCAAATTAGTGTTTAGCTTCCTGTTAGAGATAGTTAAGCTCAGTGGCTCCCTGACTGCTGAGAACATCACCGCTAGTCTGAGGTGCATTGTTGATGAGTGGGGCTTGGGAGGTAAAGTTAGTGCATCTGTACACTACACTGCAAAAACATGACTTGACATCACAACATATTATTGTTTTGGTTTGGGTGGAGGGCACGTCTTAATGATGACGTCATGACTGATCGACTTAAATTGGCATGATTAATCCAACTTCAAAAAGTAATCAAAATGCTTATCCCTACTCACCACACATCTGATGGCAGAGCCTTGGCTTCCATGTAGAATGCCAGCAGTTACAGACTGGGCCAGATGCCAGCCGTGGAACCATCTATCTCTTCCCTCACTGTGTCACCCAATGAGGTGCTGAGACCAGACGCTTGCTGTCCAAGGCCACAGTGTCGTATTACAGATGACTTTTTGGTTAAATGTTATGATACGGCAGCACACATGGGCCATACTGGAAACTCTCTTTCCCACCTAATATTAGTCCTGTCTCAGTCTTTGCAAACCACCAGCATGGATGCTTCCATTCAGTAACCAAGCCTGGTCCCACTTCTAGAGCCGGGCCAGAGAGCTCTCCGCACTCTCCCTGTAGTTCCAGGGGAATTGTTTGGCCAAGGACTTATGCCCTATTAAGACAGCGACCTCCACCAGGTTATAGTGCTAGCTGCCCTCAGCTTATCCAGGAAGCTACACACAGACCTCACAATCCTTTGACTGACTTGACCATCACTGCGGTCATCCAGAATCCATATAACCATATTTTCATACGTAACTAATTTTTTTACATCTCTACTGTCCAGTATCCATGACAAAAACACAACATTAGCCTAAAGCCATTTCAATGTAAAGTGGTTATGGTGTAGCAGTGTAGCTTGCGATTGGTATGACTGGTCAGGGCTGCTTGGGCTGTGGGGTGTTTGATTCTACTTTTTCAGGTGGGTTATAAAATCTGCACCTTCATCAGTTATTCAGATGACACTGACTTTGTTCACATCCAACATTCTAGTGAATGGAGAGCAAGACTGTTGACAGCGAAGACAACATTAAGAAAGTTAAAGAAAGACTGTTACTTGCTGTTTTTTGGGAGCACACATTCAACAAAAACAAACCTACTCACCACCATCAGTTATCTCTGTCAGTGAATGAAAGAATGTAAATATATTACCATGGGATATGTCATTACAGCAAGATGTCCTAACAACAATAAACCTGCTTACTGTTGCAGTGGTAGTTCAGCAGGTGAAATCACACACTGAACCATAAACCAGTTCCCACATCAGAGGCTCCCACAGCAGTATCCGTACACTGTGATGCCTAAGTGAATTCCCCTCTACATACATTTACAAAGCACAATAAGAAAACACTGTGCGAAAAGAATAGGTTTACAAGGAGACTGTATCAGTGTCTCTACAGCTGGGATTGAGAGGGTGTAGTATTAAACCTTGTGTTTCAGAAGCCCAGGATGATTTCATTTTCAGACTCCGCAAGCCAACAAATGCATCTATATTTTATATATAATTTGTAGTATGGACTCCAGCAGCAACAAAAATTTTACTGAAACTACACATCTCTAGGTTTCTTAAGTAATATTCTCATGGCATCATTAGAAGCTACTTTAAGTATTTGTAAACTTGCTTTTCTGTAGTTTGACCACAAGTGTGCAGTACAGAGTGGTGTATAGTATGCTCTAAATACAGACATCTATCATACATCATGTGGTATTGCCTACAAATATCTTCATCATCTGCCATTTGTCAATTAATAAAATGTCTAAGATACTTTACCTTATTACAAACACTAAGACTATTATCACCACAATATCATCACACTGAGCAAGATGCAGTCAGATCCTCAATCTGATGGCAGCCTGTCATTGTCAATAAACTGTTTTGCATTACACCCAGTCAGCACCAAGCCTAACCACATTTATTACCCAAGCTTCTTATTCCATAGAACAGCTTCACCCTGTTACTTTTCCTAACCGTATTTAAAACAGGAATTCAGTCACACAAATCCACTTGCTTCTCTTTGCAAGAAGGGAATCTCCACTTCTCAGGTCAAGCTGGAAGTGAATGTAGAACATGGGAAACACCTTTGTGCTGGAGTGTTTGGATTATTATAGTGTCTGCCCTGTCAGTGAAAAGGTGTGGATGGTGGACACAGTTTAATAAACATCTATACATATTAGCTGTAATGTGATATTGTGAAAATGTCATTTACATCTGTTACAGGAGCTGATTAAGGCTAAAGCACTGTGTGTGTCAGAGAGGGCCCAAGCAGAGGAGGAACTGGGAAGAGTGCGAGCTCAAGTGCGCCTGGAAGAGGTGGGTCATAAAATCTGCATCTGTGATCAGTTATTCAGATGACTTTATTATAAACCAAAGTGTCTGGTGAATGGAGAGCAAGATACCTCAAAAACTGATAGCCAACTGCCATCATTAAAGGCAATAATAATAATATTGTTGAACTCTTCTGTAGCTGCACCATCAGACCAAAGATAACAGTCCTATACAAGAATTGTCAGTACAATACCTGAGTTTCTTCACTTTGAGGACTTAACTTTTCTTCAAAAACTTTTTTCACTTTGTTAAAGAAGGCAAAGTGGGGTGGCATAGTGGTGCAGTGGTTAGCACTGTCGCCGCACAGCATAAAGGGTTCACAGAAAATCTCAGGCCCGCTTCAGGCTTTGCATGTTCTCCCTGTGCCTGCTTGTGTTCTTTCCGGTTACTCCGGCTTCCTCCCACAGCCCAAAGACATGCTAGTTAGGTTAATTGGTGACTCTAAATTGGCTGCAGGTGTGAATGTGAGTGTGAATGGTTGTTTGACTTTATGTGTTGGCCCTGCAATGGACTGGTGATCCGTACAGGGTGTACCCTGGCCAATGTCAGCTGGGATAGGCTCCAGCATTCCCGCAACCCTTAAAAGGTAAGCGGTATAGATAATGCATGGACGGATGGAAAGAAGGCAAAAGTTCTCAACTGTTAAATATTGCCTAAGCTACAGAAAACTTTAACAAAAGAAGTAATCTTACAATAAATTAGCAACATTTTGATTTAGAAAACAAGTACGTAAACAAGATTATGAGTCTGAACTTGCTTCCAGTGCCTGCTCTGGGTCATTGACAGTCTTCAGTATTCTGAGTTATGATCAGGATGGCTCCAAGATGCACTGAGGTGTGCTAGCCAGCTTCAGTTATGACTAGTGTCACAGTGTAGGTAGTAATGTTTCACTTTAGATCTAAAAGGCTTTCATAACCACCAAGCCTTGCAGCTATTCCAGCTACTAACAGGCTGCAGTGTGTACTGAATGCTTAATTGTCAACAATGAGAAATGAGGTCTTACCTGAGCTCAACTCACTTTCCATGGTTGTTCCACTTGTTCCTCACATTGTCACTTAATCATCTGGGCAGCCGGAGCCAGGTCTGACACCCTTCTCTCATGTCGCCAACTGTACACTGAGTTTTGTTTCATTTCATAAACTAAGCCACGTCCTCTGGGATGAGGGTTATCAATCATTGTCCATCTTTGTTTCAGCAAATATTTGCTATTTGTATTCATCTGCAGCACACTACTCTCATGCTTCCACATCTCTGCTGTGATTGTGATGTTTTAAAAGGTCCTATCTACAGCAAGAAGT
>NW_026117720.1:0-18717 GCF_001640805.2 Lates calcarifer
ACCCTGCTGCTGGTCAGACTGGTAGAGAGGAGCTGAACCGGTCACTGGAGGAGCTGGAAGCCCTGCTGAGCGCCAAAGACCAGGCAAGACACTCAGTCCATTGCACACTGTACAAATCTGTTTACTACCATAAAGGGAATGTTCAGAGTGGAAAACAAGCACATAATACACCCAGCACATATAATATACTCTCTGTAATCAATTGGAAGTGTGAGCCTTAATCTCCGTCTTTATATTTATTTACCTTGATTAAAAAAACCCAGCAAACATTCAATAAAACTGTTATTTGTAAATTAATTAAGCTACAAGAGCTAGAAAAGTCTCTGAATTATATTTAAGGCTTTTAATGAGGCTTTTCTTAAAAAGTATCTTCTGGTTCAATAATTTAGTTTTTGTCTTGTCTAAAAGATAATTACTTGACAAAATTTTAAAGAATTTAAGTGGACATAGATTAAAGAGATGAATGTGTTTTTGATCTTGATTTGTCTTCTTGGCACTATCATTTTTCTTATTATTGTTTAATTGCTTTGGTCAGCCTGAAGAGAGCTTTGATAAAATGCCACAGCCTTACAAAAACACACCAAAATGAAAGTTAAGATTTAAGACAAGAAGCAGATTTCCAGAGCTACAACTTACATATTAAGTGAAATCAGGACTTAACATATTCTTGAATCACCCTTTATAACTTTTTCCAGTTCCACCTTACCAAAATATACATTTTATGCTGCCAAAGTATCATCTTGTGAACATTTTATGCTTGTTTTGGCCAAATCAGTGTTCATCAAATGCATGTGTACACTCAGTCATTTTCCCCACATAAATAAAAAGGATGTTAAAGTGAAATATTCTTTGAAAGCAGCTTGCTTCTGTCCTGTGGCCTCATTAACATAACCGTGTCTGTGCCATCATTTAAACAAGTTCCACTTTTGGCACAGCAGGATTTATACAAGGTGACAGTGTTTCCCTGGAGGCAGAACCTCCTCTTTCCTCAAAAACATCAAGGTGTCCCAAATCTTACCACCAGCCCAGCGTATGATAAATGACTCTGTGTCTTCTAGAGCTACATCTATGTATGGACTGAAGCATTTTGGTGCAAAACAAAAGATGGATGCTCCATATTCTGATGGGATGATGTGTGTGCAGGTATCAGGAAGGCGATGTGAAGGCGGTGTTATGACAGCTCGAAATTACTGTGTTTTCAGGAAATTCACAATCTACAGAGCAAGAAAACAGATGTGGGTGAGCTACAGAAGGAAAGAGAGGACGCCATGCAGAGACTCCAGGTAAGATGATGAGGAGTTTAGTTTTATTTTTAAACTTAAAAGTTGTCCCCGGGCGCTCAAACTCTACACATTACTATCAGCAACTCTGTTTTGCTTCAGGACTCAACTGGTGTTACTGAGAGATAACACATGTCTCATACAGACTTAATGGTTAACAAATATATTTTAGGTTAGGCAACATGTCAGTCTGCAGTACACTCAGTTTCCAGGCTCAATCAATCCTTTTTGGAGCACTGACAGTAAATGACACTTATATTCACAAACACAATTACACAATTGAAATGTTTACACATGTACAGATTTTATTAACAAACATCAAGAGAAAAATATAATGCACAACAAAGATGAGAGGAAAATTAAACACTGCTGCCATTTTATAGCGTACGTAACTTACAGCTCTCAATTACACTGCTGTTAAACTGTAGTCTGCCAATTAAAATTTGGACTGACAGGCTGTAAAATTCTTAGTTTTGATTGTTTACTCATTTATTTTTGTTTTGTTTCTCCCTACATTACCTATGATTAGAGCAATTTCATGCAGTAATGTGTCAAGATCTTTTCAGAAAGCTTCTTATCAGTATCCCGTTATCAAGACTGCAAGTGTAAAATTTCTGGAAAGGTACTGTGATCTTGCACAACAGTCAGAGATAATGGGATTTTTTTCTTTATTCAGCCACATTTCTACAGCAAATTGTGAACACAATTACACTGAATTTGTGCTGCACAAATCAGTTTGCTTCCACTACATTTTCATTGTTACTTAACCTTGCAGAGCTTTATTATATCACAGAAAAGTAGGAAAGCTTTTATCTCCCCTCTCAGAAAGAGACAAAAGCATTTCATTTTCAGGGTGAACAGAAACATTCATATTTTTTGCCATTGTTGCTTGTGCTAAGAGGTCACCAGTTCTCTTTTAAGACTTTCTTTTTCACATCTCACACTAGTGTAGTGCTGCTGGTTTAATATGCATAGACTAGAAGCTTTCTTGTAGTAAAAAGTTCTATTTTTGTAGAGTGCTGACTTGACTTATGTGCTGGTTTCTTCTGTTCTCCAAACCAGACAGGACCACACAGTCAACTAATGGAAAATCAAAGCACTGATACTGTACTTAGAAAGGAGACAGTGCAGCTCAGACTAGCAGCAGTGCAGCAACCACTACAGGTGAACCTAGGACCTCAAGGAGAAAAACAAATTGTATTGAATTTCCATGTTAATGCAGGAGATTATACCTGATGCATATTGCATAGCCTTGATTAAGCCTCTCTATCATTTTTAGTAGTGATGTCAATTGTGAATAATGTATATTCATATTTGACCTTTGCTGTCCTTGTGTTCATTCCTTCATCTATTCCATTGGTGTATTTGGCATACAGAATAACCACGTAAAACACAAAATTGCACATTAAAATTTGCAGCATAAACAGTTTTAAGCCAATAGGCCTGATGGGAAATTCTCAGCACTCAGCAGCCACATAAGAAATGACAAATTTACAGACATTAAGGAGAGACATGAACTGGTTGTTGTTCAAACCTGCAGTTCTCCTCAAGTAGACTGTATCTGACGAGCTGTTGCACTGCAGTTGTTGCTGTCACAGTTTGAATGGGCAGTATTCATCACAGTATACATGTGTACTGTATTCATGTTGAACTTGAAGAATGTAGGCATTTAGACATACACTGGAATAGATTGTACTTCTCATCACTAAGCTCAGTTTGAAAATGTTTTTTTGTACAATGCTGTGACTTAGATTTTTTTTAAAGTGCTTCTGATCACTCTCACTCACCTAAACTTTAGATAGAAGGAACACTGAAAGTGGATGTGTCAGGTGTGCCCCACATAAAAAATACATTATAAAGAAATAAAGAGCACTGGTTGCTCATCGCTAAAGCCACAGAAATACAATGAATACATCAAATGTAATGTCAGAGTTGGATACCTGACTAAACTCCAATAAAACTGCATTAACAACACTTACTGTGTCTGCAGGATCTGGAGAGACGAAACACTGAGCTGGAGGATCGGGTTCAGAGCGCTGAAAGGACGCTCGCCCTCCAGCCGGGAGGAGCGGGAGCAGGCGGAGGTCGAGGTCCGACGCGTCATCGAGGTTCTGGATGTCAAAATCTGTGACCTGAAGGACCTGAGACAGAGCCTGGCAAAACTTGTTGATAAATAGCCACAGCAGCAGTTGGGCTGCATCTCCACAGCCAGAGCTGGTTTCCTTCATGTGGCTTTGATTTGTGTTCCACTGATTTAACAGCAGAGCAGAAATCAAAGCATGAGGGAGGAAACGTACAGGCGTTTACCTTCATGGATCTCGGTTTGGGTTAGGGTTTTTTAAGATCAGTGCAGAAACCTCTTACAGGTGCCATGTGCAGCACAAACCATCTGTACTGTGCATCACTGTCACATTAACCTTGCAATAATTATCTTAAACGATTGACAGTATGGTCTAATTTGCTACTGCTACTTGCTTTTCCATGCTACAATTCAGCTGCAAGTCCTTCAGCCCCTCAATCCTGAAGAGGATAAAGATTTTTTCAGCATCTGACATCACTGACAACAGACAGCTTTATGTCTGTTTTCTGTAGAAGAACAGCGCCCTCCTACACTTTTTCATGCCATAGCAATCAAGTGTATTATGTTAAAATCTGACCTGGTGATTTAATGTAAAGATGCAGAGGCTGAAAGAAGCTGAAGCTCTTTTCAGTGATGGTCTCAATTGTTTATGATAATTATACTGATAATTTATTTAAGTGATGATTTATTCATAAGAATACGCAGTACTACACAAAGCACCTTTAACAGAGGACTTGCACAAAAACAGATTTTAAGTTTGCTATTTTGCAAAGGTAGACATTTCCTACAGGTATTTAGGGATTTTTTTACTTGTGTATTAGTTTATTTTTGTGTGGTCTATCCTTGTTTAATACAGAGTGGGGAATCTACTTGTACTGGTGTAGTTCTCTCACTGACCTAAGAGGCAAGAGGAAGAGTAAGACTTGGAAATAATAAAAAAAAAATTACGGCCCGACAGTGTTTAATAAAAGGCAGTGCTCTGATTTCCTGCAGAGCCAGAGGTCTCAACCACTCAACCGTGTCTGGGCACAATAACTGTAACAGCCGGAGTTGCATCAGGCCATGAGATGGCTGAAAGATAAAGTTTTATGAATAACTGCATTTTTATACCTTATACATAAATATTTTTATCATAACTCTGGACATTTAGTTTATAGAAACCTCAAAATGGCTGTTCATAAATGCTTCATTCAGTGTTGTCAGAGGCCCCTTTCCCATTAAACTAATAGCCTGAGGCCCACACATAATAGCCCTGTATGAATAAAGCTTTTAGATTAGCATTTTCTCATAATGTTACTGCTAAATCTCAAAACTGAGTGCTAGTAAGAGAACTGATAAAAAAGAAATCAAGCTATAAAAGCAAAATGTCTGCCTTTGTACAATAACAGACGTGAGTTTATTTTGGTGTCATCCTTTCCTTTAACACTGTGGAGATGCACCCAGTAAGAGTTTGGTTGGGGTAAGGACACATGAAGGCAAAGACCTTAAATAAAGTCAGTTCCAGTTCACCATCAGCAGCCTGTACTGGCCTCACACCAGCCAGAACATCAAAAAACTCAGAGATGCAACAACCTGCTCTCATTTTGTCCTCTGAGGATCGCCAGCGCATGACCGTTGTATTTTGCTCATGTTTCGTGAGGACTACTCTTTCTCACCACTTATTCTGTTATTCATGTTCATTCATGGGTCACTCACAGGCAAGATAGGACATCAACAATAGCTTCCCAGCTAAAATGATGCTAAATTCAAGCTGCGACTTAGTAGGTTTGTCCCCTCCACCGGCCACTGACACATAGATCAGCATTTGAAGGAAAGATCCTAAAGTGTCACTGTGGCCTGTGGACGAAGGTGCTGCTTCTCCACTCTGACGTCGCTGAGTTCAACCTGAGATTGCACTTGATGATGTTTCTGCCAAGTTTTACTTTGTTTACATTTGTCTGTGTTCACAAAATGATCCTGTTCTACTTTATGTACTTTCTCTGTGTTTCGCAACACTACCATTTACCATAATAGTAATAATAACCCTAGAGAGAGTCTAAGCACAGCCGCAGAGCATAGATCACTATGAGAGCACTGCATGAGCTCTGCAGAAGCCCCCGTACCTGCCAAGGAATGTGAAACTGTGTGTGTGTGTGTGTGTGTGTGTGTGTGTGTGTGCGTGTGCGTTTGTGTGTGTATGTACACATTACTTAGCAGTGTGCTACCTCAGACTGCTTGAGTTAAAAAGCACAACTGCAGTAGTTTTAGCAAATGGGTACTTAATTGACTTGTCTGTCTAGCTTTGTATGTGAACTTCTGATGCACACTATTGATCTTTGCTTCTTGCCCCCTGATGAGTTATTGATTTCTTCATATGACAGTAATATAGGTACAAATAAGGTGCAGCTCTTTGCAGCTGATGATGCAGTAACTGTCAGAATCATAATAACATGTCAAAATGTGATTTAAACAGGTCATAACTAAATCTGTTGATGTGATAAACTGCCAGACTGTGGTAGTAGTATTACATTAACATGCAATTATTACTTTGTAAGGCTTGTATCATTTTCAACTGATGGTGTATTTATCATTTACACTTTAGGTGACTTAACTTTGAGATTTTATCATAGGGAGTCAAAATGATCTCCTCAGCCATTTCAGCATATCTTATACTTAATATAATGATACAGCACTGATCACATTAAGGGTTTTATTATACTTTAAGTCCAATAAGACTGACGTGTCATCACTTTGACTGGTTATTACATTATCTGGCATTTCTGGCATCAGCCTCTTCATGCAAGTAAAACTGAATTAGCAATAAAGTTTCTAGCATAGATGCCTGTTCATAGTAGATACAAGTAATTTGTAGGTAATGACACCTGTTCTCTTCCATTTTAACAACAGAAGTGTTTTTTTTTTCTCATGGCTTCAAATGATTTGAACGGATCGTTACCAGCCTTTTATCAAACATGAAGAAGATACACAGGCCGTCGGCTCCTCGCAGCACGAGCTCCTCACGGTTAATGTCAGAAACACTTAGCTCCACAAAAGCCTTATTCCAGTGTATAATTACTACACAATAACACTGTGTGAATACATTAGTAGTAGTTTGTGTATACACAGAGAGGGAGCAGAGTGACTGTCCTCTAACTGTAAAGCCCAACTTCCCTCCTGGTGTCTCACCTCTGTTTTGACTTATCATACTTGAGAGTGTAACAGTGTTTCAAGTACACTATGTAAGCAGCTTTGTTCCAATTTTATAATAGAAAATGAATTAGATCTTCAGTATTATTGTATGGCTACAAGATAAAGGAGGAATCCATCTCATATTTCAGACAGTTAGCTATTAGTTAGTTATTTCAATTAATAGTTGAAGCAGGTTGAATGAATTGATTCCTCCTTAAATACACTGGAATAAGGCCTTTTTAAAACATCTGTTGCCAGCTGTTAGAGAGAATGCAGTACCAAAGATGCACCACTGTCACGCTGAAGCCACATAAACTGGAATAAACACACAACTTCTATATGATGCTAAACTTTCATTTCCATTGGATTATCAAAATTAAGTTTTGTTTTTTTTTTATAGCTCATTGCTCAGTGTCCAAAACATTTGACCTTTCAGTACGACTCAAAATACCTCAGAACACTTCAGTTAGTTCAGGTTAGTTTCATCAAAGTACTGGTAAACAAGAAAAGAGGAAAAATGTCTGCTGGTGTTGGGCAGTCCAAGGCCACAATTTTGTTGTTTCACAAGAATTACCGAATTTGAGGAGAGCCGGCATTTGTACGGGATTTGACAATGTGAGATGAGTTCCTTATATTTGTATAGAACTGTTTAACATTAAAACTCAGTCATGCAAAGTCACTGCTGTGTCCTTTGTGTGATGGGAGGGCAAGAACCTCAGGGTTGTTGTTATTTAGCACTTAGCACTTTACATTTACATATGAGTTAATATTTTTCCTCATGTTATTTAAGTTTTCTTTAAATGATTTTATGTTAGTTGATTGCCATCTCATGGCAATATTTTCGTCAGCGGTGGCTGTGATCCATGGAAATGCTGTGATAAACTTTTCACAGCTTCTTAGTGTTGGGAGAGACATGTCGTTGGCATGTGCTGTTTTGGAAGCCAATCTGAAAGAAAATGGAACTCATGCCCAGCCAATATAAAACAGCATAGTTAGGTTTGGTTGTAGTTTCAGCCAGGGCCAGTTCCAAGAAGCAGGTTTATTGAATTACTCGGATAACTCAGTGAACAGGCCTCTGGCGTAAAACTCGCCAAACTCTTCTCATGAATATCTATAATCTTCATTTGGGAACATTTGGCAAACAGTAACATGAGTTTATTGCAGTCCCATCTTGTTTCAGGCAGTCTGGAAACTTTTTCTTCTTGTTACATCACCCTGCACAGCTTCTTAACCATATATTGCAAACATGAATTTAAACCAAGCTAAAAACTGTTGTTTTCTTCCTGCCCTGTTAAAGCTCTACTCAATAATTCAAGTCAGACAAGCAGCATCATTTTCTTACATTTATTTTAACACAAAATGGCATACAGAGCCACTTCAGACTGAATGTCTACTTCAGCTTCTTCTTGGGGCGAAGGTTGTTTGTGTGTCCACACTTCTTCTTGCGGCAGTTGACAGCACGTGGGTGCAGACGGGCATAGCACCTGAAATACAAGAGGTCAGGTCAGTTATGAGCTAAAATTTCCTTAAGCAATATTTGAATTAATAATCATGATCACCATGGATCTTGCAGTTCTTGGGAAATTAGGATATTTTGTTCTAGTGCCAATAAATTTTGAAATGTTTGCCACATTTGAAAAATCTAAACTAAGATTAAATCTTAGCACGAGACACTGACTAAATGTTGCAAAAACTGCAACAACAGTAAACATGTCAGCCAACATCTAAGGTCCATACAAAGCTTTTACCTGTTCAAAATTGCTGTCTTTTGTAATTCCAGCCCATTTACACAAATTAACCACAACACCCTGCAGTTTAGTTACAGCTTCCATCCTGTGTCATCTCCATGTAGTTCATTACACTTTATAGAACAAGTAAGTGCATAATTTTAATTAAACCCAGGCAAACCAAAGCACACTGCCTGCAGTGCCATTTGAGAAGTATTGTATTCTAAACTCTTCACTATACTTAACAGCACCACTGCACACAAAATTAATAAAACAGACTCAGGATGATATTCAGGACTGCACTTACTTGCGGCAGATCATCTTGTCGCAGTTGTATTTCTGGGCCAGCTGTCTGAGTGAAGGCTCAATGATGCCACCACGCAGACGCAGAACCAGATGAAGAGTGGACTCTGGTGGGCAGTCAAGAGACCTTTATGTCAATTTCAAGTTCAAGAAATCTTCCCTACTTGGGAATCTTACAGACTATAGGATACATTTTAAAAATCCATAGCAGAGATCTTTTTTATAAGAATGGATGAAAGATGCTGATCTCTACACATCCGTAATAATAATAAAGATCAGCACACAATTCACAAATATAGACACACTTTGGTGTTACTATCATCCTTACAATTTCTAGATGACCTCTGTGTTAACTTCTTTGAATACTTCCATAATATTAATCTATTTTAATTTATGAGAATAACCTTATCTATGTTTCACTGTGACAGTAGACGCATACGGCCCATCTGGCCTGGATTTAATTGAGCCGTTACCTTTCTGGATGTTGTAGTCAGACAGTGTGCGTCCATCCTCCAGCTGTTTGCCAGCGAAGATCAGACGCTGCTGGTCAGGGGGAATTCCTACAAACACAATGACACTTACCAACCAATTTCCATTTACGCTTACACTTAAAGACGTCTTGGGAAAATTATAACGCTGTAAGTTAAGTCTACAAGGTAGAGTTACCAAACTATCAAGATTCCCATCAACTTCAGGGTTAAATGTCACTCTCACCTTCCTTATCTTGGATCTTAGCCTTGACATTTTCGATAGTGTCGCTGGGCTCAACCTCGAGGGTGATGGTCTTCCCCGTCAACGTCTTCACGAAGATCTGCATGTTTGCAGGCTGAGAGAGAAAACTGACGTTAGCTCCAGGTGCGGCAAGCTAGCTCTAACACCGTAGTTTAACGGTGATAACAGAAAGGCCAATCATACTATATATACAAGAAATGAAACAGTGATAAAGCCACGGTTGAATTCTAAACTATTATAGTGATTTTGAAAGCCCGTGCAGAATATTTTGTCAGTGACGCCGTTAGCTAATGTTAGCCGCCAATGCACTCGGTGCGGGGCCTCGCCACATGCGTACCGCTAGCGTGGAACTCTTGTCACAGGTTTCTCTATTTTTTGCCTCCGAACTGAGCCAGTAACACCTAATACCCTATTGCTGCCGATATAAGGCTAACAATGTTATGATTTAATCGCATTTAATAACTCAGACATCGACAAAAACCGTCAAATATAAACTGGACAAAACGTGTACCCACCCGGCCGCTAGCTGAGCCTCAACGAAAAGAGAGCGGAAGAGGTTGGCGGTGAAATACGTCATTTCCTTCTGCCGGTTTCCTCGGCAATAAAATCGTGTTTTATTATTATTATTATTATTTTATTTTTATTTTTGGTCATATTTAAGTTGTCTTTTCCACTTGTTTTTCTCTTTGAAAAGGTGATACACTATACAATGAATTTATTGCTTAAAATAAGTAACAAATTTAAAACACAGTATTACTACTTTATTTGCGTAAAAGGTCAGAGTACTTCTTCCACCTCATTTCTAATCAGGAGAGCTTGTGGAAATAAAAACGATATTTTGCGGCTTACTGCCTGTATCAGTTACGACAAATATACGAGGGGAACAGCACACTTTGCGTATGATCCTGCAAACGCACATTAAACAGAACAGTTTGTGTTTCCACATTACAGACAGATGAGGGCGACAGCGACCCGTGTGGTTAACTCTAAAAGTTGAAGGCTTCAACAGCCTTGGTGCCAGATTAAGAAACTGAGTGTAATGACTAAAATGGATGAGGGTGCAAAATTACAGAGTTAGTACAGAGTTTTGAGTACATAAGATAATATGTGTTAGAGGTACAGCACATTTCTGTGCTGAACACAATCCAAAATGAGGTTTGACTGACACCTGCTGTTGTACTCATGGAAGTGATCTTGAGCTACACTGTGAACACAACAGTGTGCAAGCGTAAATTTATGCGAAGGATGTAATGTATCATTTATTTTAATTTTAAATTACATTACATTTGATGTGTAAACCATTTTATATTCCATGCATGCATCCTTATACAATATCTTATATCTAACCAAAGCCCTTCTTTTGGTGTGTCATATAAAGGCCATATATAGCCACAAATTAAAATGCTTTCAACATAATTTCAAGTGATATTCTATGGTAATGCGGGATTATGCATAAAACTTCAAAAGGGAAGTGTGCCCCCTCCCAAATATTTATTAGTAAGACTGCCATCAACAAAAACTCTCATTATTGACTAATCTAATAGTTATTTTTTTGATTAAACTTTTAGTTGGTTGGTCTGTAAAACATCCAAAAATTGGGAAAAATTAACATAAGATTTTCCTCAAACCTGAAGAACCAAATGTAAACATGTTAAAATGTTAAAACTGCTTTGTTTGTTTGGCCAACAATCCAAAACCCTATAAATATATATATATATATATATATATATATATATATATATATATATATATATTTATTTATTTATTTATTTATTTATTTATTATTATTTTTTTATTTATTTATTTATTTATTTATTTTTTGCTGGCAAATGCGGGGTCGGCGCAGGGGCAAGAGGGGGCAGTGCACCCCCTAAACAAATGTCTTACACCCTAAAAAAATTCTCATCTCTGTATCCCTCCGCGCGCTCGCTCTCTCTCTCTCTCTCTCTCTCTCTCTCTCTCTCTCTCTCTGTGTGTGTGTGTGTGTGTGTGTGTATCTGTATGGCTTCACAGGGGTGCAGCCTGCTATGTTTTGTCGAACACAAGTGAGGCTGGAGGCTGAACACACCTGCGGCGCGAAGGTAAGGCTAGGGAGCTAACTAGCTAGCGTTAGCGGACAGTGTTAGCATTAGCCTTCTCTTTGAACGTTTTTATCGCGTGGGTAATAATGTGTTTGTGTTTCCATGACCGAGGCGTCCCTGACATGAGTTGTGGACCTCCAGCATGGACTTGTGAAAACACAAGGAGCTCTTGATGTTCTGTTTGAATCCATGTTGTAATTGTTTGCAGTCACTTTAGCGACATCTTGCACCTCTTTGTAATTTCGTGTTCTATCCTAGTCATTTTAACTCCGTTTATAGCGGTCTATCATGCCGTTGTCGTCGTTTTGTCTCTATTTGTGGCCATTGTGTGTTATATTGTGTCTGTACCTGGCTGCTTTATACCTGGATGTCAGCGTTAACAACAGCAAATTTGACGTAAACTCGGGCTTTTGCTAACTTTTAATCACAAAGGCGGTAACAGCATACTGACTGACTTTGAAGATTAAATCTCTCGGAAGAGTTTGTTCAAATACAATGTCCCCAAATTGAGAAAAATGAGCAAACCTTGTGTATTAAAGTGAAAATGGCTGACTTCCTGTTGTTTTGAGGTCATGACATCAGGTTTTTGTACATCTGGCCATGTTATAGATGTGCGAATTTCTTTCACATAAGACTAACTAAGCCCAATGCGGGATCACTTTCGAATGTTGCCTTTGTACAATTAGTTTTCAGGTCCTAAAAAACTGAGCAACTCCAACAGGGCCTAATACAAAAAGTAATATGTAATGGTAAAAGTCTGTAATGTGGAAGCAATGCAGACGTATTAGTAATCCAAAATAGAAGTAATGTCACATTATAGTAAAACATAAAAAATGTCAAAAAATGCCACAATATTGTAAGGCATAACATTTTTTTGTTAAATGTTCTGGTTCAGCTGTAATGTTATTTTTGTGTGTTTTCATGGTTAAACTGTTGATGAGGAATAGGCAGCAGTGTATTGATCATTTTCCTTTGTATGTTTCTCTTTGATTTCCTCCAGGTGTCACCACTTCGTCCACAAGATCATCCACAATCGTAGAGACATGGTTCATGATCGGAGAGACATTGTTGAGGATGAGGGAGACATCGTCCACGATGAGAGAGCCTTTGACCAAGACAAAGGCCTCCAGGTAATTCACAAACAGCTTTACATCAACTCTCCAACACAGAGCACTGTTTAGTAAGGCCTCAAAAAATATCATAGTATAGTAAGGCATCAGAAATGGTCGTAAAATGTTAAATGTTCTGGTTCAGTTGTAATGTTGAATATTTACCAGTGTTTTCATGGTTAAAGTGTTGATGAGGAATAGGCAGCAGTGTATTGATTATTTTCCTTTGTATGTTTCTCTTTGATTTCCTCCAGGTGTCACCACTTCGTCCACAAGATCATCCACAATCGTAGAGACATGGTTCATGATCGGAGAGACATTGTTGAGGATGAGGGAGACATCGTCCACGATCAGAGACGTTGTCCATGATTGCAGAGACCTTGTCAAAGATGAGAGAGACGTTGTCCATGATCAGAGCCATTGTCCCATGCTTCGTAGAGACCTTGCGATAGAATCGGCGGAGACGGGGGTCACCGATTTGACGGCACTGCCCGCGATCATGGAGACATTGTCAATGATCACAGAGACAGCGTCTATGATCTCAGAGACATCGTCCACAATCACAAAGACATTGTCCATGATCGCAGAGACTTTGTCCATAATCTCAGAGACATTGTCCGTGATCACAGAGACCTAGTCCGCGATCACAGAGAGCCTTTGACCAAGACAAAGGCCTCCAGGTAATTCACAAACAGCTTTACATCAACTCTCCAACACAGAGCACTGTTTAGTAAGGCCTCAAAAAATATCATAGTATAGTAAGGCATCAGAAATGGTCATAAAATGTTAAATGTTCTGGTTCAGCTGTAATGTTGAATATTTACCAGTGTTTTCATGGTTAAACTGTTGATGAGGAATAGGCAGCAGTGTATTGATCATTTTCCTTTGTATGTTTCTCTTTGATTTCCTCCAGGTGTCACCACTTCGTCCACAAGATCATCCACAATCGTAGAGACATGGTTCATGATCGGAGAGACATTGTTGAGGATGAGGGAGACATCGTCCACGATCAGAGACGTTGTCCATGATTGCAGAGACCTTGTCAAAGATGAGAGAGACGTTGTCCATGATCAGAGCCATTGTCCCATGCTTCGTAGAGACCTTGCGATAGAATCGGCGGAGACGGGGGTCACCGATTTGACGGCACTGCCCGCGATCATGGAAACATTGTCAATGATCACAGAGACAGCGTCTATGATCTCAGAGACATCGTCCACAATCACAAAGACATTGTCCATGATCGCAGAGACTTTGTCCATAATCTCAGAGACATTGTCCGTGATCACAGAGACCTAGTCCGCGATCACAGAGAGCCTTTGACCAAGACAAAGGCCTCCAGGTAATTCACAAACAGCTTTACATCAACTCTCCAACACAGAGCACTGTTTAGTAAGGCACCAAAAATGTTCAAAAAATGTCATAGTATAGTAAGGCATCAGAAATGGTCACAAAATGTTAAATGTTCTGGTTCAGCTGTAATGTTGAATATTTACCAGTGTTTTCATGGTTAAAGTGTTGATGAGGAATAGGCAGCAGTGTATTGATCATTTTCCTTTGTATGTTTCTCTTTGATTTCCTCCAGGTGTCACCACTTCGTCCACAAGATCATCCACAATCGTAGAGACATGGTTCATGATCGGAGAGACATTGTTGAGGATGAGGGAGACATCGTCCACGATCAGAGACGTTGTCCATGATTGCAGAGACCTTGTCAAAGATGAGAGAGACGTTGTCCATGATCAGAGCCATTGTCCCATGCTTCGTAGAGACCTTGCGATAGAATCGGCGGAGACGGGGGTCACCGATTTGACGGCACTGCCCGCGATCATGGAGACATTGTCAATGATCACAGAGACAGCGTCTATGATCTCAGAGACATCGTCCACAATCACAAAGACATTGTCCATGATCGCAGAGACTTTGTCCATAATCTCAGAGACATTGTCCGTGATCACAGAGACCTAGTCCGCGATCACAGAGAGCCTTTGACCAAGACAAAGGCCTCCAGGTAATTCACAAACAGCTTTACATCAACTCTCCAACACAGAGCACTGTTTAGTAAGGCACCAAAAATGTTCAAAAAATGTCATAGTATAGTAAGGCATCAGAAATGGTCATAAAATGTTAAATGTTCTGGTTCAGCTGTAATGTTGAATATTTACCAGTGTTTTCATGGTTAAAGTGTTGATGAGGAATAGGCAGCAGTGTATTGATCATTTTCCTTTGTATGTTTCTCTTTGATTTCCTCCAGGTGTCACCACTTCGTCCATGATCACAGAGATGTTGTCCGCAATCGCTGAGACATGGTCCATGATCGGAGAGACATTGTTGAGGATGAGGGAGACATCGTCCACGATCAGAGACGTTGTCCATGATTGCAGAGACCTTGTCAAAGATGAGAGAGATGTTGTCCATGATCAGAGACATTGTCCCATGCTTCGTAGAGACCTTGCGATAGAATCGGCGGAGACGGGGGTCACCGATTTGACGGCACTGCCCGCGATCATGGAGACATTGTCAATGATCACAGAGACAGCGTCTATGATCTCAGAGACATCGTCCACAATCACAAAGACATTGTCCATGATCGCAGAGACTTTGTCCATAATCTCAGAGACATTGTCCGCGATCACAGAGACCTAGTCCGCGATCACAGAGAGCCTTTGACCAAGACAGAGGCCTCCAGGTAATTCACAAACAGCTTTACATCAACTGTCCAATACAGAGCACTGTTTAGTAAGGCCTCAAAAAATATCGTATAGTAAGACATCAGAAATGGTCATAAAATGTTAAATGTTCTGGTTCAGCTGTAATGTTGAATATTTACCAGTGTTTTCATGGTTAAACTGTTGATGAGGAAGGTAGTAGTGTATTGATCATTTTCCTTTGTATGTTTCTCTTTGATTTCCTCCAGGTGTCACCACTTCGTCCACACGATCATCCACAATCGTAGAGACATGGTTCATGATCAGAGAGACATTGTTGAGGATGAGGGAGACATCGTCCACGATCAGAGACGTTGTCCATGATTGCAGAGACCTTGTCAAAGATGAGAGAGATGTTGTCCATGATCGGAGACATTGTCCCATGCTTCGTAGAGACCTTGCGATAGAATCGGCGGAGACGGGGGTCACCGATTTGACGGCACTGCCCGCGATCATGGAGACATTGTCAATGATCACAGAGACAGCGTCTATGATCTCAGAGACATCGTCCACAATCACAAAGACATTGTCCATGATTGCAGAGACTTTGTCCATAATCTCAGAGACATTGTCTGTGATCACAGAGACCTAGTCTGCGATCACAGAGTGTCTTTGACAGTGAAGAAGTTCATTGAGACCAGGACAGAGGCCACCAGGTAATTCACAAACAGCTTTACATCAACTGTCCAACACAGAGCACTGACATTAAACTGTTTATGTTCAGTATTCAGTGTATCAGAAGAGTGTAATAATAGAAGTAATCTGTGGTATAAAGATAATGTAGAAATAATTTGTATTAATAGAAGTAATGTAAAAGTAATTAGAAATATCAGAAATATATATATAATAGATATAATAGTTAATCTCTTACTACATGTAGCAGTAAAAGTTATCTGTAAATTTAGAAGTAATATGTAATGGTAAAAGTACTCTAAAATTAGAGGTAACAGTAAAAGTAATCTGTATTTAAAAATGTCACATTATATTAAGGTGTCAAAAGTGTTAACTGTTATTGTTAAGGATCAGTCAAAGTGGGACTGAAAAATAAAAAAACTTCAGTTTGATTGTACATGATCAGAAATTCTTAATTATGTCTATGTGCACATTAGACTACACTGTGCAAAACAATATCAAGTCTACAAATAAAATATTGGAGTGAGTTGTTCATTCGTGTGTTCATTTTAATTGCTGGTCAGAGGGAGATTTGAAAAAATATCTTTACAGTTTATAATGACCAGTTTTACACATAGTTACATAAAAGTTTTCACATAAGTTGCTATTAAGACCTTTGTAAATTTGGTTGTTATTCATTAAATGGACAAAATGGACTTAACTGATAGTGTTTATTATTGTTGTGCAGTTTACAGTAACATACGACTGCTTCAGTGATTAGTTGATAGACACACAATTAATAATCATTTTACTTTTTCCTAAATATTTGTTGTTGTTGGTTCTTCTAGAAGTGATGACAGTCAAATGTTCATTTTCTGAAACAGCCCTCTAATGTTTGTTAAATGTTGTGGTTCAGCTGTTATGTTGAATATTTCTCTGTGTTTTCATGGTGAAACTGTTGATGAGGAATAGGTAGTAGTGTATTGATCATTTTCCTTTGAATGTTTCTCTTTGATTTCCTCCAGGTGTCACCACTTCGTCCACGACATCGTCCACGATCGCAGAGACATGGTCCATGATCGGAGAGACATTGTTGAGGATGAGGGAGACATCGTCCACGATCAGAGACATTGTCCACGATCGCAGAGACCTTGTCAAAGATGAGAGAGACGTTGTCCATGATCAGAGACATTGTCCCATGCTTCGTAGAGACCTTGCGATAGAATCGGCGGAGACGGGGGTCACCGATTTGACGGCACTGCCCGCGATCATGGAGACATTGTCAATGATCACAGAGACGCCGTCTATGACCTCAAAGACATCGTCCACGATCGCAAAAGACATTGGCCATGATCACAGAGACTTTGTCCATAATCTCAAAGACATTGTCTGCGATCACAGAGACGTAGTCCACAATCATGGATTGTCTTCGTACAATGAAGAAATTCTTTGAGACCAGGACGGAGGCCTGCAGGTAATTCACAACAGACGTAAAAAATGTCAAAAATCATGGTTTAGTAAGGTATCAAAAATGTCATAAAACTGTGATTGTATGGTAAAACATAAAAATGTGATAGTATACTGAGCCATTAAAATGTCTTAGTATGATGAGGGATAATAGTATCCTGATATAGTAAGGAATTAAATATTGCAGTATAGTAATGCATCAAAAGATGCCATAGATGTCAAAACATGTTATACTATTGTAAGGTGTCAGGAAGATTCAAAAAAGGCCACAGTGAATTAAGGCATAAAACACACGTCAAAAAATGTCATAGTATTATATGGTCTCAAAAAATGTCATAGCATAGTATGTGTCAAAAAACTGTCAAAAAATGTTGTAGTACAGTAGAGGGTGAAAAATGGTCAAAAAATGTCACAGTATAGTAAGGCATCAAAAAATCATCAAAAATGTCATAGTACAGTAAGGCATCAAAAATGGTGAAAAAATGTCTTAGTATAGTGAGGGGTCAAAAATGGTCAAAACATGCCATAGTATAGTAAGGCATCATAAATCATCAAAAAATGTCATGGTATAGTAAGGCGTCAAAAACCATCAGGCATCAGAAATGGTGAAAAAATGTCATAGTATAGTAAGGGGTGAAAAACCATCGAAAAATGTCATAGTACAGTAAGGTGTCAAAAAATAATCAAAAAATGTCACAGTATAGTGAGGGGTCAAAAATGGTCAAAATGTCATAGTATAGTAAGGGGTGAAAAATGATCAAAAAAGTGTCACAGTATAGTAAGGCATCAAAAATCATCAAAAAATGTCATAGTACAGTAAGGTGTCAAAAATAATTTTAAAAAAAAGTCATAGTATAGTGAGGGGTGAAAAATGGCCAAAAAATGTCATAGTATAGTAAGGGGTGAAAAATGATCAAAAAATGTCATAGTATAGTAAGGCGTCAAAAACCATCAGGCATCAAAAATGGTAAAAAAAATGTTGTGTAGTAGTACAGTGAGGGGGTGAAAAATGGTCAAAAAAATGTCGTAGTATAGTGAGGCGGTGAAAAACCATCAAAAAATTACATAAGTATAGTGAGGGGTGAAAAATGGTGAAAAAATGTCTTAGTACAGTAAAGCATCAAAAATGGTGGAAAAATGTCGTAGAGTATAGTAAGGGGTGAAAAATGACCAAAAAGTGTCAGTATAGTAAGGCATCAAAAATCATCAAAAAATGTCATAGTACAGTAAGGTGTCAAAAATAATCAAAAAATGTCATAGTTATAGTGAGGGGTGAAAAATGGTCAAAAAATGTCATAGTATAGTGAGGGTGAAAATATAAAAAAAATGTCACAGTATAGTAAGGCATCAAAACTCATCAAAAAATGTCATAGTACAGTAAGGTGTCAAAAAATAATAAAAAAAGTCACAGTATAGTAAGCATCAAAAATCATCAAAAAAATGTCATAGTACA
>NW_026117721.1:0-11085 GCF_001640805.2 Lates calcarifer
AAATTGGTTGTAGGTGTGAATGTGAGTGTTTGTTTGTCTGTATATGTTGGTCCTGCAATGGTAGGGTGTACCCTACCTCTCGCCAATGTCAGCTGGGATAGGCTCCAGCCCCCGTGCGACCCTTAATGGATAAGTGGTATAGATAGATGTTCTTGTCAATCTACCTCTGTATCACAGAGCTGTAAACTTGATTTTAAAAGACCACTTATAGTCTGTTCATCATGCTCTCCAATCTAATCTATTCATCCTAATGTAATGCCAAGGTTTTTGAAAACACTTGTTGCCATTTTCTATGGTCCATGGCCAATTGCTTCATAGGGATTCAGTGATTCAGGGAGCTTTGTTTGGGGTAGGGTAAAGTTTGGGTCTGGTTAAATATCCTAAGAGATGACTGGTTGGTTAGGGATAAGGTTAGGTTCAGGTTGATGTAAGGCGAAACACAGCAGACAAACTTTTATACAACACAAGTAAATAAAATTATTAAATAAACACAGTCCAATGTAGAGCTTTTGTCTTTTTGGGCTTGGTGGAATTGGGATCTATGTATCGCCACATGGATTGTTGATGATCTATCAGAACATTTTCATACAGTGAATATCTGTGAGAGTCCTCTGTTGACTTTATATAATATTTGTTTATTTGTGTTTGTATTGTTTATATTGTATGCCATGTGTATGTATTGCCATTGCATCCTACTACATGGGGCTTTGTTTTTTAAGTAGTCACTTTACTTGTAAATAATATGCCCATACCATCTATTGGCTCCTGGGTCTAGACTGCCACAAGAAAAATCATAAAAATAACAGGTGATTTTATTATTTAATGTTAAATATAAATGCTTCATACAGTACATCACATATGTATTGAAGAAACATGATTCTAAATCAGTACTTGAGTAAGTGTACAGAATACATTAAAATTTGGAAAGAATGCTTTCTGTTCAGAGTATGCATGTGGGGCATTCTCCCTTCCATCAGCACCATTTTGAGGAGACAACAAATTGCTCATGACACACAGCATCTCAACTGTTGGGTGTTGTTAAAAAGAGAAACACGTGGTGCTTGTTGACCGCTGGTCCCAGAAACAGATAGATGCAGTATCAGGTCTTTTTCTTGATAAATGAGCAGAGCTGACATGGAAGTGATAAAACAGCCATAATTATTCTGAATAAAATCTTATATTGTAGGACTCAACAATGACTACAACCGTATGGCTGTATTAAACTTTAGCTGTATATTCTGAATAGGAAGAGACGCACTTGGAACAGAAAAAAGAACAGAAGAACCATTTTACAGTATTACAAATGATGTAATATATATCATAGTAATGCACTGACCAATCACTGAACAGATTCCAATTCCGATTGATGGGTGTTTCATCTGGTAGAGAACTTTCATCTTGAATATGCCTGTGGTTCTTCACCCCAAACTCCTGGGAACCTCCTTTCTCCTCTCATCCAAGATGCATTTAAGGGATGGAAACATCTTTGATGATAGCCTTGATCAATTTCCAGGGTCACTGGCTGGAGGGTGAAGAAGCAACAAAGGGGGAAGGAGAAATAGCAGAGTGGAAATCACCCTTTTATAGCATCAGCTGTCAAAGGAAAAGGACCAGTTGTCCATGTACAAGATGCTTGATAATTTTAGCCATACTGAGCAGTGCAGACATTATTTTTCAAAGAAATATAGTATAGTTATAATACTACATGTTGGTGCTCCTATTATTCATCATATAACATCAAACAACTTCTCATTACCTAATTGTTGAAAACTGATGTTTATTTGTAAACATCATAGTGTAAACATGTGTTTGTGTGCAGGACACTGGAGCAGGCAGCCTCAGTGCCAGTGGTCTATGCCACAGCCTACTATTCTCTGGTGGTGGCGGCAGGCTCCGCCACGGAGAGTCTGTTCTCATCCACTCAGGGTCAGGAGGGGTCGGCCAGGCTGCCATCGCCATAGCACTCAGCAAGAAATGCAAAGTCTTCACTACAGTTGGTTAGTATTTAACACTCACAGACACACTAGTAGTGTCATAGTGACAAAATGAGCTCTGATATGAATGATTGACTGATTGACTTCACTGTTACATGTAATTTGCTTTATATACAAGCCCTTTCCTGCCTCTTAAAAAAATTGCATCTTTTGGTGGCCCAACGCCTTACTAAGACACTTTATGTTGGTTTTTCCTTAGATTTGTCACCCATCTTTAATATTTCATTCTTTTTTAGTGATAATGGCATACTAAATCATATTTACAATATAGTATATGATAATTGTGAGACTTGATAATTGTGAGTGTGCCATGAGTTACTACGTCATAATTAGAATTATGAAATCTTATAAAAACTAAACGTAAAACCTAAACTTTTTGTGTGTGGTACCACTAGGATCAACAGAGAAGCGGACTTACCTGCAGGAGAGGTTCCCTCAGCTCTCAGCACAGTCCTTCGCCAACTCCAGAGACACTCTTTGAACAGCACATCTTGCTTCACACACAGGGCAAAGGTCAACATCTCCCACAATAGTAACAAGCTGTATTCAACTTCACACAGTTTTAACATATTTTCCCTGTAGCATTTCTGAAATAAGTGCAACCTCTTAAGAACACTGTCTGTAATATAAACATGTATTGCACTGCACACGGTGTACTTGGTATTATTTTAGCATATATAAATACACATACACTTAAAGAAACACTTGTGTTTGTTGAACAAGCAATCACTCAGTTACATTCACTAATTACTCAGATTACCAGCACACAGTATGCTTTTTGTGGCATACATAGTATTTTATGTGTGTGTTTCAGGTGTGGATGTGGTGTTGAACTCTCTGGCTGAAGAGAAGCTGCAGGCTAGTATTCGCTGCCTAGCCCGACATGGACGATTCCTGGAGATTGGCAAATATGACCTGTCCAACAACTCTCCACTGGGTTAGTAGGAAGCCTCAGGATTATACACTCAGGCTCCACAGTGCAAGTTTCAGTTACTCCTTTAATTTCAGAAATAGCTTTATAAATACATATAAAATAAGTGATTCCTGAGAAGAGATGTATCTCCTGATGATAATTACTTACCTCGATTCATAACTTTTAGGAGGCAGCCCTAGTTAGCACTGAGCAGTATCATCATGATGTTGTGATTCCCCTAGGCATGGCTCTTTTCCTGAAGAATGTAGCATTCCACGGCATCCTGCTGGATGCTCTCTTTGAAGAGGGTAACCAGGAGTGGGAGGAAGTGTCCCAGCTGCTGAAGGAAGGCATTATGGGAGGCGTAGTTCAGCCTCTAAAGACCACTGTGTTTAAGAGCAACCAGGTGGAGGAAGCATTCAGATACATGGCTCAAGGGAAGCACATTGGCAAGGTCCTCCTGCAGGTTAGTCTCACCTCTAAACTTGAGCCTTTGATATTAGTGTGAGGAGACTACAGATTGGGGCGGCACGGTAGTGCACTGTCGCCTCACAGTAAGAAGGTTCTGGGTTTGAGTCCCAGTTCGACCAGGGCTTTTCTCTAGTTTTCTCCGGGTACTTCAGCTTCCTCCCCCAGTCGAAAGACATGCAGTTTAGGTTAATTGGTGACTCTAAACTGCCTGTAGGTGTTAATGTGAGTGTGAATAGTTGTTTGTGTCTATATGTTGGCCCTGCGATGGACTGGCAGTCTGTCTAGGGTGTACCCCACTTCTCATCCAATGTCAGCCAGGATAGGCTCCAGCCCCCCATTGCGGGCTGGAGCCTTAACAGATAAGCAGTATGGATAATGGATGGATGGATGAATGAATGAATATAAATTGTTCATAACAGACTAGCCTATTGTTGAAAGCCTTAGAAACTGAAGTGTTTATATTACTTTCTACCTCTGTTTCTGATCAAGTTCACATGATTATAATGTGTCTATGATTGGAGAATACTACAACACATCAGTATATATCCTCTTACTGTTCCTTCTCTTCACACAGGTCCGTAATGAGGAGAGGGGTGCAGCAGTTCAAGCTGCTTCCCCTTGTCTCTTCCTGCTATCTCTCGCACTTTTTGCGTCCCCTCCCACTCATACATTATCACTGGTGGACTGGGAGGGTTCGGTCTGGAGCTTGCTCAGTGGCTGATGGAGAGAGGAGCCCGCAAACTGGTGCTGACTTCCAGATCAGGCATCAGGAATGGTAATGCACAATGACAGAAGACTGCCAAAAGTGCTACTCAGTTACACCCATACCCATAGCAAGCAGTTAAGTGTGTTAAGTTTCTGTAAGTTCCACTACCCCATATAAAGAACGGAGGATGCTTGGCACTGAAAAGCTTGAAGGTACTTTACACTGATCAACCACAACATTAACACCACTTGCCTAATATTATGTAGGTCACCATTGTGCTGCTAAAACAGCTTTGGCCCATTTGGGCATGGACACAAGACCTCTGTGGGTGTCCTGTGGTGTCTGCCACTGGGATGCTGGCAGTGGATCCTTTTGGTCCTGTGGGTCGAGGCCTCCTTGGATCTGGCTTGTTCCAATGAATGCCAGAGATGCTTAATTGGATTGGGTTCTGGGGAGTTCGGAGGCTGGGTAAATGCCTCGGGCCTTTCGTTGTGTTCCCTGAATCATTTCTGAGCAGTCTTTCCAGTGTGGTGGGACACTCCTGGGTGAAGTCCTGTTGGGGAGTGCTTTTGCCATGGGGTTGTGTTTGTTCTGCCATAATGTTTTGATTGGTGGTATATGTCAAAGTAACATCTGGGGGTAGGTTTCCCAGCAGAATATTTAATTGTAACATGATGATCATTGTGTTATTCACTTCAGCTGTCAGTGGTTTTAATTTTGTGGTAAAGGACTCGGGTCAAATTTAACAAAAACCCAAAAGAGGATATAAAATATGCCTCTCCTCTGCTCCCCTACAGTGCCAACAGTGCGACATTAGCTAACATTAGCTTAAAAATTGAGTGTGCTAACGACCAGCTCCCAGCACAACACAGACACAGAAATTCAACACTAGCACAAAGAATAGGACTGTGAAAAACAAATCCTATACTAAAGAAACTTAAAATTATAGTCTCACCTAGACCTCTCGCTACATTTTATCCTAGCGCTGTGCCAATGCTGAGGAGTCAAATGTCTAAAATTTTGTTTTTAGTAAAACTATAATAACATTGTAACTTTACATTCTCATGTAGTTTATTTGGTTCTCAGGCACTTCTGTACTATATTAAGTGTCAAGTGGGTTATATGGGAGCCTTGAGAAAATCATAATTACAAACAATATTTACATGCCTGAGTCTTGTAGTTGTGATGACTCTGATATGACATGAGCAGCATTAATGATTCATAACTGTTTTCAAAATCATTTATTAAAGGACCAGTGTGTAGGATTTAGTGGCATCTAGTAATGAAAATGCCAACTGCAAACAATTCAGTCCCCTTACCCCTGCCTTTCTAAGCATGTTGGAGAGTCTGTGGTGGCCATCAGATGACAAAATGGTGCGTTGACTTGCGAGTCCAGTGAAGAATTTCGTTTATATAGTTTTATTTAGATATTGTATTCAGTTGTTAGTCTCTAACACTATTGGTAATAGCTGACATATACTCTGTCTCTTCTTCCTCGCCTCTACAAATCTCTTCATTTTTGAAGTTTTTGTGACATAAGAAATGACTTATGACAAAATACCTTAGGTTTGTGGCCTGTCACAAAATAGATAATAACTTCCTGTAGATATCTCATAGGGGTTGCCACAGATAAAAACATTAATATGGTTGTGCTGTACGTGATAGGCTTTTTCTAGATTCATAAATGATACAAAATGGTGTACCATGTGTACTGTGTGCTACTGTAACTAGTTTTTTCTCACAGTTTACTTTTTAACTGTTGCTAGGATACCAGGCAAGCGAGTGCGCCAGTGGCAGAGTCAAGATATGGAGGTGCTAGTGTCAACCATGATGTCAGCACACTGGGAGGGAACAGAGAGACTCATTGTTGAAGCCAGAAAACTGGGCCAGTGGGTGGTGTCTTCCACCTAGCCATGGTAACAAGCTTATCTCATCATCAGTCCCATTCTTACCCCACTTTAACTCCATCATCATTTTTTTGTTGTTGTTGTTGTTTTTGTAAGTTCCTCTAATATGATTAACATGTCACATGTAATATATTATCAGGTGTTGAAAGATGGCATGTTGGAGAATCTGACCCCTCAGCTCTTCCTTGATGTTAACAAACCTAAAAATGATGGCACCCGTAAACCTCGACATGTAAGACACACTTGATTATCCATCTATTTAAATTAGGGAACTTAATTAAGTTCTTCTATTTGTTCTTGGATCTTGATGCACTCTCTTTCATTCTCTCTCCAGAGTGACAAGAAAGTTGTGTCCAGACCTCAAGTACTTTGTAGCCTTCTCTTCAGTCAGCTGTGGGCGTGGTAATGCTGGGCCAAAGTAACTATGGTTATGCCAACTCAGCCATGGAGCGCGTGTGTGAAAAGCGCCATTACGATGGCCTACCTGGACTTGCAGTCCAGTGGGGTGCCATTGGTGACGTGGGTGTGGGTGCTGGAGACTATGGGTGGCAACGATGCAGTGATTGGTGGCACCCTACACAGCGCATCACATCCTGCATGGAGGTGCTTGACCTCTTCCTGTGCCAGCAGCAGCCGGTGATGTCGAGTTTTGTATTGGCAGAAGAGGATGGTGGCAAAGAGCGAGGCAGGAGGCCAGAGGGATTTGGTAGATGCTGTGGCTCACATTCTGGGTAAGAGCTAAGCTATTCAAAATCCATGCTCTTCAAACAAGGAGTAATCATGCCTATCATTTTCAAATGAATTTTAGCACTGTAATGGCCCTGTTGTTAACTCATTTTAAAACTTTTAAAAACATTTTTTTAATTAAAAAAAAGTGTCATCAAACAACATGAATGTAACTTTGAAAAGCAGGGCTGCTCAGTGTGAAAGATTACCTAAGTAAAGAAAGTTGATGTCTGCAGTGTACTGAGGACCCAGTGGCTGAAAAAGGTATTCAGAGGTGTAAAATAGAATAGTGTGGTAGACATTTAATGCATATAGAAGTTAGAGAACATAGACTAAAACATAAAAATACTGGTATGGTTCAAGAAAAAACATGGCAAGTTAAGTGTAAGTGGTGAAGCTTCTGTGGTGTAAAACCAGTGTATCCAGGTATCCGGGTATCAGTGATAACTATATTCATATTGTCCAGTTACTAATTTGTGTGCACAAATTATTTTAAGTAAACCACATAATTATATCTAAAACAAGGTCTTTCCAATTTCCTTTCCAAAACAGAATTTTTTTGATGTTATTTGGTACTAATCCATGAAAAGGAAAGACCGTAATTGAGTTGGTCAAGTTCAGGGTATATGTAGTTGTTGATTTCCAGAGAAATTTAATTGAAAGAACTCCTTGATTTAAACCAAAATAACTATTCATCACTAAATTATAGTGGAAAATACAGTTTTCATATGCAACTGTATGCATGCCTATCATCAAATTTTACATTTTTGTACTGCCTGACCAGCCTTTCAGTGACCCTCTGGATTACACTTAAAATTGGTTGGGACTAATTAACTGGAAGTGTACCACTTCAACACAGTATCTATTTTCCATAGTTTGTTCCATATTTTATAGTTCTTTCCAAGAGCATTTAAGGAAATTAACACAGGGTTTCTGTTGAGGCTTAAAAGTCAAAAATTTAAGAATTTAAGGCCTAACATCTTAAAAACATTAAGATTTTATGTACAAGGTCATAAATAGCTTTCGTTTAGGTCTTAAATGTCAAGTTGTATTTAATACAATTGTTTGTTTGTTTTTGCCACAAGGATACCATGGTCTGACACAACCTGTTGGGTGTGAAGAACTTTCACTGTGCCTTTCACCCTCAGGTGTGCGGGATGTGAACAGCCTGAACGCTGATGCCTCATTGGCTGACCTGGGCCTGGACTCCTTGATGGGTGTTGAGGTTCGCCAGACTCTGGAGCGTGACTACAACATTGTTATGGCCATGAGGGGCATTCGCCAGCTCACCATCAACAAGCTGCGAGAGCTGGCTAATAGCAAGCCGGGAGGACCAAATGGTATTATATTTGTTTACACATATGTACATATATACATACACATACACAATGCATAACTACAATTACATAAGGGAGATATATGTTTGATTCCACAGGATTTCTTTGTTGCATTATTGACAACCGATCATGAGCTTATCTTATCAAAATAGTCTAGAATAGGTTATGTATCATGTTCGATTTCTACTTGAGATGTCTCATCACGCTTTTTAACAAGGTGTTGGTGGGTTCTTCTGCTTCTAGTTTAACGGAATCAGTCTATATGCCAACAATGTTACAAATAAAATGACAAATCAATATTACTGGCTGAGAACATGCTTAAAATCGGCGGTTACCTTCAGAACAGAAAGAATAAACATTCTTTCTCTTTGCTATTTTCAACTGTCCAGAATCTCACACACGCTTCAGTTAAGAGGGATGTCATTCGTGTTTTGTTGGAGTCTGATCTGACCCAACTATTGGTCAACCCCAATGGCCCCACGGTAACACTACTCAACAAGGGTCAGAGCCAGGAGAGACCGCTGTTCCTGGTCCATCCCATTGAGGGTTCTATTGCTGCCTTTAAGACACTCGCCTCCAAGCTTAGCGTGCCTTGCTATGGCCTGCAGTGCACAAAAGGTATTCTATGTTCACAAATGTACATCATTTAAGCTCATACATGGTCAAAGCATTTGTTCAAAGCGACTTATAAGTCCATTCAAACCATGCAGGAGCAAGTTGTGTATGTACATCAAACTGATTACCGTTGTCCAACCAAGCTCATCGCAGTCTTTCACTTCTCCCCCAGCTGCTCCCCTGGACATCCAGTCCCTGGCAGCCTACTATGTGACTTGTATCAAACAGGTTCAACCAGACGGGCCATATCGAATCGCTGGCTATTCCTTTGGTGCCTGTGTGGCATTTGAAATGTGCTCTCAGCTGCAGACCCAGAATCAGTCTGTGGAGTACCTCTTTTTTTGATGGATCACACTCCTATGTAGCAGCATACACACAGGTTAGAGAAAGACGCTGATACACTTACATATACACAACAGTTAGTGAATCCATAATATGCCCTGGTTTAATGACATGTTCACCATTACCAACAGTTTTGAGAGGTGTATTCTACAGACAGAAAGTCAAAGAATTTGATTTTCGTAATTTTTCTGGGGATGTCTGGGAATATCAGGGACATATATTAATTATTTGTTAATGTATTTCATACATTTCAGTGCATTAGATTCGTTTTTAACAGCCTAACATGAATGGGAACATAAAAACCAAAGTATGATCAATATAATTTGATGTTCCTATACACAGCAGAACTTAAAAATGTGAAAATATGCATTTAATTATGTAGCTTGGGGCAAACTGAGGTTTAAAGTAACTGTTGGTTGATTATGTCAAGGTAATTATTTTTTTCCAGAGTTACAGAGCCAAGCTGACACCAGGTAAAGAATCTGAAGCTGAAACTGAAGCTTTGTGTGCCTTCATCCAGCAGTTCACTGGCATCGAATACAACAAGGTATACACTCAATAGTCTCACTTTCTAATCAAGTCTTAGTGGACTTGTGCAGTGTATTTAATTTGGCATGTTTACTTTTCCAGTCCCAATAATTAATATTTGACCAAAGGTTAGAGAACAGTATTATGTTTGTTGTAGCAAAAGACTATTTGAATATTAAGTTTATGATTAGTTTATTTTTCAACAACTTTCCCCTGTGCTAAGGCAAGTTGTAATTAGTTTTAGGTTCGATTGGACAACTGTTGAAACGTATTGTGGCCACACCAGAAAAACAGAAATAGACCATCATGACAATTTTATTAATAAAGATAGTTTCATGTTATTACGAGATACAAACCTATCACATTATTGTTATAAGTTTGTATTTGTAATATATATATAAATCCATATAATATGCATATTATGTACAATATAGATAATGTGTTTTTAAATGTGATAAGTTTGTATTACATAATAACATGATATTTTGTTATAATGTGAAAAATATCATAACAATAACATTTTCACATGATAGAGATCCATGAACCCTCTTATACAACCTGTTCTGTGGTCTGGTTTATATTGCTTCATCAAGTATTTTATAGTGTTCTCAATCTAGATTGCTTCTGATTTCTCCCTTTTATTCTCCAGCTTCTGGAGACTCTTCTCCCGCTGTCGGACCTTGAGGCCCGTGTCAATGTGGCGGTGGATCTAATCACCTCCAGCCACAAGGGCATCAGCCGAGAATTGCTGCACTTTGCAGCCACCACCTTCTACTACAAACTAAAGGCTGCTGATAGCTATGTGCCAGCAACAAAATACCATGGCAATGTGACACTACTGCGTGCCAAAACCAGCAGCGACTATGAACAAAACCTGGGAACAGACTACAAGCTCAGCGAGGTATACAAGTGCACCAAGTTTCAACATGGCCTTTATAAAGGAGAAACAACCTTTGAAATGGTAGCTGATAGAAAGTATTCTTACCTCAACTTTTTTCCTAAGTTTTAAAATGCATGTCACTGTCTTCATCTGTGGACGGGGTTTGCTCAGTTGTTGATGAAGATCATGTTTCATGATCATGTTTGAAAGCTCAGGAAAAACATGGTTAATGAACCTTAAGTACAGCTCCTCTCAGACTCACCTGATACCATTTATCAGAGATCATAAAATATCTAGGAAGGGAAGGGAAAAACAGTCAATTATTGAAAATATAGATCTGTTTGAACTTAGTGAAGGTGCAAACAATGTTACTGTTCAAGTTATACAATAATTTTGTCAAGGTTTCTTTGGTAATTCTTGCTTTTTTTCCAAATCAACTTACTGCTGGATTTGTTTTCACATCACTGCTGCATATGCAAACTTTAATACTTTAGTAAAAACAAACCTTACATAGGTTTGATAACCAATACCCAACTGACACATGAACTCAAATATATGTTGGTACATACACTAGGTTTGTAGATTTAGTGGCAGCTTCATAGCAACCATGATCAGTAATATCATTCCTAAAGTGACAATGTTTTTTTTTTTTCCAAACCGGAAACC
>NW_026117722.1:0-16590 GCF_001640805.2 Lates calcarifer
CAAGTCTTAGTGGACTTGTGCAGTGTATTTAATTTGGCATGTTTACTTTTCCAGTCCCAATAATTAATATTTGACCAAAGGTATAGAGAACAGTATTATGTTTGTTGTAGCAAAAGACTATTTGAATATTAAGTTTATGATTAGTTGACTATTTTCAACAACTTTCCCCTGTGCTAAGGCAAGTTGTAATTAGTTTTAGGTTCGATTGGACAACTGTTGAAACGTATTGTGGCCACACCAGAAAAACAGAAATAGACCATCATGACAATTTTATTAATAAAGATAGTTTCATGTTATTACGAGATACAAACCTATCACATTATTGTTATAAGTTTGTATTTGTAATATATAATATAAATCCATATAATATGCATATTATGTACAATATAGATAATGTGTTTTTAAATGTGATAAGTTTGTATTACATAATAACATGACAATATTTTGTTATAATGTGAAAAATATCATAACAATAACATTTTCACATGATAGAGATCCATGAACCCTCTTATACAACTGTTCTGTGGTCTGGTTTATATTGCTTCATCAAGTAAATTCTTATAGTGTTCTCAATCTAGATTGCTTCTGATTTCTCCCTTTTATTCTCCAGCTTCTGGAGACTCTTCTCCCGCTGTCGGACCTTGAGGCCCGTGTCAATGTGGCGGTGGATCTAATCACCTCCAGCCACAAGGGCATCAGCCGAGAATTGCTGCACTTTGCAGCCACCACCTTCTACTACAAACTAAAGGCTGCTGATAGCTATGTGCCAGCAACAAAATACCATGGCAATGTGACACTACTGCGTGCCAAAACCAGCAGCGACTATGAACAAAACCTGGGAACAGACTACAAGCTCAGCGAGGTATACAAGTGCACCAAGTTTCAACATGGCCTTTATAAAGGAGAAACAACCTTTGAAATGGTAGCTGATAGAAAGTATTCTTACCTCAACTTTTTTCCTAAAGTTTTAAAATGCATGTCACTGTCTTCATCTGTGGACGGGGGTTTGCTCAGTTGTTGATGAAGATCATGTTTCATGATCATGTTTGAAAGCTCAGGAAAAACATGGTTAATGAACCTTAAGTACAGCTCCTCTCAGACTCACCTGATACCATTTATCAGAGATCATAAAATATCTAGGAAGGGAAGGGAAAAACAGTCAATTATTGAAAATATAGATCTGTTTGAACTTAGTGAAGGTGCAAACAATGTTACTGTTCAAGTTATACAATAATTTTGTCAAGGTTTCTTTGGTAATTCTTGCTTTTTTCCAAATCAACTTACTGCTGGATTTGTTTTCACATCACTGCTGCATATGCAAACTTTAATACTTTAGTAAAAACAAACCTTACATAGGTTTGATAACCAATACCCAACTGACACATGAACTCAATATATATGTTGGTACATACCACTAGGTTTGTAGATTTAGTGGCAGCTTCATAGCAACCATGATCAGTAATATCATTCCTAAAGTGATACAATGTTTTTTTTTTTTTCCCAAACCGGAAACCATGGGTTGAGGGATCTATCTGTGCTGCTTTGAATGAACAGACTGTACTAAGCAGAAGTATAGGGACAGGGTGGAGTCTCATTACAATGCAACTCCTGAGAGATGTGGCAAGAATCAATATTCTGGGGCTTGTTTTTAAGACCTGCCCTGGCCTTGAAGCTCTAGGGTTCACCACAATACTCAACCTGTCCCTGAAGCAGTCTGTGTTAACCACATAACTCAAAGAGATCCATTGCTTTTCATAGAAACTGCCACAGCCTTCATCAATTAGTGTACTGATTATGTTGCTATCACTAAACCCTCACCTTGAGTGCCACCCATAAGCCATGGTTGCCAGCGTCCCCAGGTCTGGGGAGAAAGCAGCCATCAAAGCAGCAAAAACTAACCTGTCAAGTAGCACCAGAGAAACAAAATGGCCACTTTGCCTCAAAGGCTGGAACTGTAGCACATTAAGTCAAGCCTCCATATCACACTTGACTTCCTTAACTTTGCTTACTGCTCCACTTAGGACGTGATAACATTTGCCCTCTATCCAGGCCTGTCCCACCCAGACAGAGAGAGAACACTTATGTCAGGACTGATTCATGAATTTATTAATTGACCTCAGACACAGAGAAAGAGTCCACAACATGGAATTCCTGGGAGTGCAGATCACTGAAGGCTTATCCTAGATCTCACACATGGCGACACTCTTAGAAATCAAGCAGCGTCTCCACTTTCTGTGTTGACTGAAGAAGGTGAGTCTCTCTCTACCTATGCTCACCATGTTCAGTAGAGGCATCTAGAGCATCCTGACTGCCTGCATCAGTGTCTTGTATGGGAACTGCAAGGTCTCTGGCCGTAAGAGCAGACAAAGAAAACAACAAAGACCATCAGTATCTCTCTCTTCAACTCACCAACAGCCTCTTCTTCCCAGACATGGAGAGTCCCTATTGTGAAAACACCACCATCATCTGATGGATTACAACAATGTTGGGAATTCATATCGGGAGGAAATCAATAATCTTGCAGAGTGGTGCACAGAGAACAATCTCCTGATCAACATCAACAAAACCAGTGAGCTGATTGTTGATTTTAGAAAAACTGAGGTACACCCCTGTCTATATCAGTGGAGCTAAGGCGGAACAGGTGAACACTTTTAGTAGAACACTTTTCCCCGGGAGTGAACATCACAGAGAACCTGTCATGGTCATCACACATCTCTATCCTTGTAAAGACAGCAGAAACAACTGTACTTCTTAAGGAAGCTTAAGATGGCTTAATTCCCCTGCAAGTTTTTTTTAACTGCTACAACAGCAGTAGAAAACATCCTACTGGAAACATCACAAACTGGCATGGGATGTGCACAGCCCAGGACAGGAAGGCTGGGTCATTAAAACCACCCAGAACATTGCCACCCATCTATCAAGCGTCAAGCACAGAGTCCAAAGGAATCCCTTGACAAAACCCAACTCCAGCCTGTTCACTCATCTTCTGTCAGGCAAGCAATACAGGAGTATCCACTGGCATACCAATGACTCCAGAGCACTTTCTCTCCTCAGGCTGTGAAACTTCTGAACCACCATGAAAATATTTTTATGACTCTATAATTTTTCATTTTATGTGATTAGCAGAAAGGGAATTGAATATTGAACCTTTTGTTATTATTGCTTTTAAGTATGCTATGTTGGATTGAACTGAAAATATGAGTATGTGTCTACTTGAATTCTGAATAAGTTCTGTCTGTGTCTTCCTTCAGGTATGTGATGGCAAGGTGTCAGTCCACGTCATTGAGGGAGACCACCGTACATTCCTGGAAGGAGAGGGGGTGGAGTCCATCAGTAGCATCATCCACAGTTCACTGGTTGAGCCACGGGTCACAGCAAGAGAGGGCTAGATATGTTATACCTAATCACAGCCTTCACCTCACACTAATTTCACAAGTACATAAATGCATTCCCACAGTAAGTCTTTGCAGACAGCAGGTTTACATTGTGTGCCATTTTTCACTAACATCCCAAATGCACCTTATTCTTCCCCCCACACAATAGATACTCTCTAACCTACCCTAATCTTAACTGTGCTGTCTGTGTAGTAAAAATAATAAAAAGTGTTATAAATAAGAGTAATGTTATTGAAGAATGGTCACATTGAATGACCTCCTGATCTATAAAACCGGTAGTTTTGATAAGACATCATGAAAAGACAATTAACAAAATTATCATTATTCCTTAAATACTGTCATGCCCTGATACTAATGGATATAATTATGCATGTTTGTAACTTTACCACTGTCAAATTGTTGGACTTCAAAATGCCTTTGTTTAACACAGAGCCCCTTGGTTGTTGTGCAGCTTCAATGCAACAAACATGCAAATCATGTCATTGGCTTTGCCTTTCAATACATTATTTTTGGGTTAACAGCCACAAGGTCAGTGATGCTGTTCTGATTCCAAAAACCTGTGACACTGTATTAACAATATTTTAATAGTGATGTACTTAATATGTTTGGAACATAAATGTCTCACTTAATTTAGCATCTTTTCCCAAATTGGCTTGTAGATTGTAAATGAATAGTAAGGCACCTGTTGAATGCGGACATACCTGAACAGCAAGTCTCTGAGCAGCAGGGGATCCTCTCTGTCCTGGGATCTTTGCTGAAAGGCTGTCCTCCCAGAGCTGTCTCTGACTCCCATGATCTCACCTGGATTCATAACCCAAAACCAGCAGCCCAGTCCCACAAAAGAACAGTCAACCTGACTTCTGAGGCCTCTAATCTGGTCTATGAAGGGTCACGTTACTTGAGGCAAATGTGGTGATTGATTGCAGTGAAAAGGAGAAGGATGTGACAGTACTGTGTATGCTCTTTGCTCATATTGTAATATTTTCAGTATGCATTGTGACAACTAATAAAGGCATCTCACAAAGTTCCTTATGACTATTTTGTGTTTTTCTTGGAAAATATGATGTGTGAATGTCTTGATTTCTGTGTGGGATATCAGTACGACATGCTCTGTATGTATACTGTGAAAACCGCTTAAGGCAGAGAATATGCTGTATACTGTACATGGGAGGAACACAGTTGGATTCAGTATAATATAGACAAAGGTAATAACCGTAAAAATGATATTAGGGTCACTTGGAAGAAAAAAACAATTTCTATATCTGTGTCAATATTTTGATATCTAAAATCATGTTTTTGACTTGATAGAAAGTCAGTATTACAAGTGTAGTTATAAGTCAATCTATGGTTTTCACTGTACAACAATACATATATCATTCAGCAACCATAGCAGTTAGGTTACATTGTTGGGCTTTATCAATTTCAAAATTTTATCTCCAGGGTTTGACCATACCAAATGTGTTATGAGGTGAGGTGATCTTAGTAGACACTTATTGTGGTGACAGGACTGTCACCACAATGATTGTTTACTAATGTTAGAAATTGAGAAACTTTCATGTCAGTGTGGCTGAGTTCTTTCTTACATCTTTCTTGGTCAGAGCATGCAGACTTTGGCCATTCTGAACTGATTAAGCATCAAAACGCAGTGAAAACCTCATTTTCACACACTGGCATGGGATACACGGCTCAAAGAAAGTAAAAGATGTCCCAACAGGAAATGATGTGTTTCAACCATCATTACTGGTTGTAAAGATTACAAATTGAGAAATTTTCATGATAGTGTGGCTGAGATCTCAGTTTCTCTTCTACTGGTCAAAGCACACAGTATTTGGCTATTCTGAGCTGATTAAGTGTCAAAAAGCAGAGCGAAAACCGCATTTTCCCACATAGGTATCCCTCACAGGGCACAAAAAAGGCAAAAGGTGTCCCAACATGGGTTTCAACCATAATGAATGTTTATTAAGATTACAAATTGAGAAATTTTCATAACACTGGCTGAGACTCCAGTTTCTCTTCTTCTGGTCAGAGCACACAGTATTTGGCTATACTAAGCTGAGTAAGTGTCAAAATGCAGCAAAAACCTCATTTTCCCCACACTGGCATGCCTCACGGCACAAAAAAGGCAAAAGGTGTCCCAACAGGAAATAATAATAATAATTAATATTAGAAATTGAGAAACTTTCATAACACTGTGGCTGAGAGTCCAGTTTCTCTCCTCCTGGTCAGAGCACACAGAAATTGACTATTTGAGTTCATAAATATTGGAAATTAAGAAACGTTGACAACAGTGTTGTTGAGATTTTCTGGGCGCTAGCAAAGTAACAAGCAGTGCAATGTGAAACATACATTTGAATAGTTTTTAAGACACAATGAAATAAAATAAAAATATTTATTGGGATGTCTATTTTTTTTTTTTATCATAGTTAACCTTTCTTCTTAACTTCTTAACTTTATAAAATCTTTTAACCATTTTACTTTTTTTGAATGTCTCCTGACATTTGTTACTGTTTGGATTTGGATTTGTTACTGTTATTTGCTGCATACTGTTATTTGCTTCATATGCAGAACACATCCTTTCCGCCCACTTCTCTGCATAAGTCTGCCGATCAGATATCTCAGCCTCTCTTTTGGGTGGGAACAGCAAGTCAACAGGCAAGCGTGGAGGTCGACCATACAGAAGGAAGAATGGGGAAAAGCTGGTGGCAGTGCTGAGGACATAAGTCAAAGGGATATTATCTGTGTATACAGTGAATGTTGGGGCATAATACAAATGATGGGTTTCAACCATAAAAAATGTTTAAAAATATTGGAAATTAAGAAACGTTGACAATAGCGTTGTTGAGATTTCAGTCTCTCTACTTCTGTTCAGAGTATGCACCTTTTTTCCATTCTGAGCTGATTAAGCCTTAAAACACAGCGTTAAACCTCTCTCTCACACAACAGAGGCAACAGGTGCCCCAACTGGAAATGATGGGTTTCAACCATAAAGAATGTTTATAAATATTGGAAATTAAAAAAACACTGAAATAGTGTTATTGAGATTTCAGTCTCTCTTCTTCTGTTCACCTTTTTGCCATTCTGAGCTGATTAAGCCTTAAAACGCAGCGTTAAACCTCTCTCTCACACAACAGAGGCAACAGGTGCCCCGACTGGAAATGATGGGTTTCAACCATAAAGAATGTTTATAAATATTGGAAATTAAGAAACGTTGAACAACAGTGTTGTTGAGATTTCAGTCTCTCTACTTCTGTTCAGAGTATACAGCTATTGGCCATTCTGTCCTGACTAAACCTGAAAACGCAGCTTTAAACCACTCTCTCCACAGACAGGCATTGCTCGCAAGGCACAGAACAGGCAAAAGGTGTCCCGACAGGAAATGATGGGTTTCAACCATAAAGAATGTTTATAAATATTGGAGATTAAGAAACGTTAAACAACAGTGTTGTTGAGATTTCAGTCTCTCTACTTCTGTTCACCTTTTTGCCATTCTGAGCTGATTAAGCCTTAAAACTCAGCGTTAAAACTCTCTCTCACACAACAGAGGCAACAGGTGCCCCGACTGGAAATGATGCGTGATAACCATAAAGAATGTTTATAAATATTGGAAATTAAGAAACGTTGACAACAGTGTTGTTGAGATTTCAGTCTCTCTACTTCTGTTCAGAGTATACAGCTATTGGCCATTCTGTCCTGATTAAACCTGAAAACGCAGCTTTAAACCACTCTCTTCACAGACAGGCATTGCTCGCAAGGCACAGAACAGGCAAAAGGTGTCCCGACAGGAAATGATGGGTTTCAACCATAAAGAATGTTTATAAATATTGGAATTTAAGAAACGTTGAACAACAGTGTTGTTGAGATTTCAGTCTCTCTACTTCTGTTCACCTTTTTGCCATTCTGAGCTGATAAAGCCTTAAAACTCAGCATTAAACCACTCTCTCCACAGACAGGCATTGCTCGCAAGGCACAGAACAGGCAAAAGGTGTCCCGACAGGAAATGATGGGTTTCAACCATAAAGAATGTTTATTAATATTGGAAATTAAGAAACTGTAGTATACAGGATGGTTTATGTATGTTTTTGTCTTTTTGGAATGTCTGAGGGTTTCAAGATGTTTACACTTTTTAAGAGTTTCCTATGTCTGAGTTAACCTTTGGGGTTCATGTTTGGGACAAGAGTTAAGAATGTGACCCCCAGACTAGTAGGGGTTAAAGGTGAGGGTTTCCTCTCACCTTATCTTCTTCCTCTTGATAGTGAAGGTATTGACTAAGGTCCAGATGTTTCCTATGAACCATGTAAAAAACCAATGTATATATATTGGTGTTTAGAGCTGTTAGAGAGAGAGATCCATATTGGCTCGGATCCTCTCACAGGCTACTGCAGTGCTTGTCCGATGCTGAACTACTTTGTAATAAACTTCTATATACAAGTAAGTCAGTGTCAGCGGAGATCTTCTCTTCATCATCTTCACGTCAACATCACCATCTAATATACCACAAGACGTTGAACAACAGTGTTGTTGAGATTTCAGTCTCTCTACTTCTGTTCAGAGTATACAGCTATTGGCCATTCTGTCCTGACTAAACCTGAAAACGCAGCTTTAAACCACTCTCTCCACAGACAGGCATTGCTCGCAAGGCACAGAACAGGCAAAAGGTGTCCCGACAGGAAATGATGGGTTTCAACCATAAAGAATGTTTATAAATATTGGAGATTAAGAAACGTTAAACAACAGTGTTGTTGAGATTTCAGTCTCTCTACTTCTGTTCACCTTTTTGCCATTCTGAGCTGATTAAGCCTTAAAACTCAGCGTTAAAACTCTCTCTCACACAACAGAGGCAACAGGTGCCCCGACTGGAAATGATGCGTGATAACCATAAAGAATGTTTATAAATATTGGAAATTAAGAAACGTTGACAACAGTGTTGTTGAGATTTCAGTCTCTCTACTTCTGTTCAGAGTATACAGCTATTGGCCATTCTGTCCTGATTAAACCTGAAAACGCAGCTTTAAACCACTCTCTCCACAGACAGGCATTGCTCGCAAGGCACAGAACAGGCAAAAGGTGTCCCGACAGGAAATGATGGGTTTCAACCATAAAGAATGTTTATAAATATTGGCTATTAAGAAACGTTAAACAACAGTGTTGTTGAGATTTCAGTCTCTCTTCTTCTGTTCACCTTTTTTCCATTCTGAGCTGATTAAGCCTTAAAACACAGCGTTAAACCTCTCTCTCACACAACAGAGGCAACAGGTGCCCCGACTGGAAATGATGGGTGTTAACCATAAAGAATGTTTATAAATATTGGAAATTAAGAAACGTTGACAACAGTGTTGTTGAGATTTCAGTCTCTCTACTTCTGTTCAGAGTATACAGCTATTGGCCATTCTGTCCTGATTAAACCTGAAAACGCAGCTTTAAACCACTCTCTCCACAGACAGGCATTGCTCGCAAGGCACAGAACAGGCAAAAGGTGTCCTGACTGGAAATGATGGGTTTCAACCATAAAGAATGTTTATAAATATTGGAAATTAAGAAACGTTGAACAACAGTGTTGTTGAGATTTCAGTCTCTCTTCTTCTGTTCACCTTTTTTCCATTCTGAGCTGATTAAGCCTTAAAACTCAGCGTTAACGTCTCTCTCACACAACAGAGGCAACAGGTGCCCCGACTGGAAATGATGGGTATCAACCATAAAGAATGTTTATAAATATTGGATATTAAGAAACGTTAAACAACAGTGTTGTTGAGATTTCAGTCTCTCTACTTCTGTTCAGAGTATACAGCTATTGGCCATTCTGTCCTGATTAAACCTGAAAACGCAGCTTTAAACCACTCTCTCCACAGACAGGCATTGCTCGCAAGGCACAGAACAGGCAAAAGGTGTCCCGACAGGAAATGATGGGTTTCAACCATAAAGAATGTTTATAAATATTGGCTATTAAGAAACGTTAAACAACAGTGTTGTTGAGATTTCAGTCTCTCTTCTTCTGTTCACCTTTTTTCCATTCTGAGCTGATTAAGCCTTAAAACTCAGCGTTAAACCTCTCTCTCACACAACAGAGGCAACAGGTGCCCCGACTGGAAATGATGGGTGTTAACCATAAAGAATGTTTATAAATATTGGAAATTAAGAAACGTTGAACAACAGTGTTGTTGAGATTTCAGTCTCTCTTCTTCTGTTCACCTTTTTGCCATTCTGAGCTGATTAAGCCTTAAAACTCAGCGTTAAACGTCTCTCTCACACAACAGAGGCAACAGGTGCCCCGACTGGAAATGATGGGTTTCAACCATAAAGAATGTTTATAAATATTGGAAATTAAGAAACATTGACAACAGTGTTGTTGAGATTTCAGTCTCTCTACTTCTGTTCAGAGTATACAGCTATTGGCCATTCTGTCCTGATTAAACCTGAAAACGCAGCTTTAAACCACTCTCTCCACAGACAGGCATTGCACACAAGGCACAGAACAGGCAAAAGGTGTCCTGACTGGAAATGATGGGTTTCAACCATAAAGAATGTTTATAAATATTGGAAATTAAGAAACGTTGAACAACAGTGTTGTTGAGATTTCAGTCTCTCTTCTTCTGTTCACCTTTTTTCCATTCTGAGCTGATTAAGCCTTAAAACTCAGCGTTAACGTCTCTCTCACACAACAGAGGCAACAGGTGCCCCGACTGGAAATGATGGGTATCAACCATAAAGAATGTTTATAAATATTGGATATTAAGAAACGTTAAACAACAGTGTTGTTGAGATTTCAGTCTCTCTACTTCTGTTCAGAGTATACAGCTATTGGCCATTCTGTCCTGATTAAACCTGAAAACGCAGCTTTAAACCACTCTCTCCACAGACAGGCATTGCACACAAGGCACAGAACAGGCAAAAGGTGTCCTGACTGGAAATGATGGGTTTCAACCATAAAGAATGTTTATAAATATTGGAAATTAAGAAACATTGACAACAGTGTTGTTGAGATTTCAGTCTCTCTACTTCTGTTCAGAGTATACAGCTATTGGCCATTCTGTCCTGATTAAACCTGAAAACGCAGCTTTAAACCACTCTCTCCACAGACAGGCATTGCACACAAGGCACAGAACAGGCAAAAGGTGTCCTGACTGGAAATGATGGGTTTCAACCATAAAGAATGTTTATAAATATTGGAAATTAAGAAACGTTGAACAACAGTGTTGTTGAGATTTCAGTCTCTCTACTTCTGTTCAGAGTATGCACCTTTTTGCCATTCTGAGCTGATTAAGCCTTAAAACGCAGCATTAAACCTCTCTCTCACACAACAGAGGTAACAGGTGCCCCGACTGGAAATAATGGGTTTCAACCATAAAGAATGTTTATAAATATTGGAAATTAAGAAACGTTAAACAACAGTGTTGTTGAGATTTCAGTCTCTCTACTTCTGTTCACCTTTTTGCCATTCTGAGCTGATTAAGCCTTAAAACTCAGCGTTAAACGTCTCTCTCACACAACAGAGGCAACAGGTGCCCCGACTGGAAATGATGGGTGTTAACCATAAAGAATGTTTATAAATATTGGAAATTAAAAAAACACTGAAATAGTGTTATTGAGATTTCAGTCTCTCTTCTTCTGTTCACCGTTTTGCCATTCTGAGCTGATTAAGCCTTAAAACGCAGCGTTAAACCTCTCTCTCACACAACCGAGGCAACAGGTGCCCCGACTGGAAATGATGGGTGTCAAACATAAAGAATGTTTATAAGTATTGGAAATTAAGAAACTCTGAAACAGTGTTATTGAGATTTCAGTCTCTCTACTTCTGTTCAGAGTATGCACCTTTTTGCCATTCTGAGCTGATTAAACATTGAAACGCACCATTAAACCTCTCTCTCACACAACCGAGGCAACAGGTGCCCCGACTGGAAATGATGGGTGTTAACCATAAAGAATGTTTATAAATATTGGAAATTAAGAAACGTTGAACAACAGTGTTGTTGAGATTTCAGTCTCTCTTCTTCTGTTCACCTTTTTTCCATTCTGAGCTGATTAAGCCTTAAAACTCAGCGTTAAACCTCTCTCTCACACAACAGAGGCAACAGGTGCCCCGACTGGAAATGATGGGTGTTAACCATAAAGAATGTTTATAAATATTGGAAATTAAGAAACGTTGAACAACAGTGTTGTTGAGATTTCAGTCTCTCTTCTTCTGTTCACCTTTTTGCCATTCTGAGCTGATTAAGCCTTAAAACTCAGCGTTAAACGTCTCTCTCACACAACAGAGGCAACAGGTGCCCCGACTGGAAATGATGGGTTTCAACCATAAAGAATGTTTATAAATATTGGATATTAAGAAACGTTAAACAACAGTGTTGTTGAGATTTCAGTCTCTCTACTTCTGTTCACCTTTTTGCCATTCTGAGCTGATTAAGCCTTAAAACTCAGCGTTAAAACTCTCCCTCACACAACAGAGGCAACAGGTGCCCCGACTGGAAATGATGCGTGATAACCATAAAGAATGTTTATAAATATTGGAAATTAAGAAATGTTGACAACAGTGTTGTTGAGATTTCAGTCTCTCTACTTCTGTTCAGAGTATACAGCTATTGGCCATTCTGTCCTGATTAAACCTGAAAACGCAGCTTTAAACCACTCTCTCCACAGACAGGCATTGCTCGCAAGGCACAGAACAGGCAAAAGGTGTCCTGACTGGAAATGATGGGTTTCAACCATAAAGAATGTTTATAAATATTGGAAATTAAGAAACGTTGAACAACAGTGTTGTTGAGATTTCAGTCTCTCTTCTTCTGTTCACCTTTTTTCCATTCTGAGCTGATTAAGCCTTAAAACTCAGCGTTAACGTCTCTCTCACACAACAGAGGCAACAGGTGCCCCGACTGGAAATGATGGGTATCAACCATAAAGAATGTTTATAAATATTGGATATTAAGAAACGTTAAACAACAGTGTTGTTGAGATTTCAGTCTCTCTACTTCTGTTCAGAGTATACAGCTATTGGCCATTCTGTCCTGATTAAACCTGAAAACGCAGCTTTAAACCACTCTCTCCACAGACAGGCATTGCACACAAGGCACAGAACAGGCAAAAGGTGTCCTGACTGGAAATGATGGGTTTCAACCATAAAGAATGTTTATAAATATTGGAAATTAAGAAACGTTGAACAACAGTGTTGTTGAGATTTCAGTCTCTCTACTTCTGTTCAGAGTATGCACCTTTTTGCCATTCTGAGCTGATTAAGCCTTAAAACGCAGCATTAAACCTCTCTCTCACACAACAGAGGTAACAGGTGCCCCGACTGGAAATAATGGGTTTCAACCATAAAGAATGTTTATAAATATTGGAAATTAAGAAACGTTAAACAACAGTGTTGTTGAGATTTCAGTCTCTCTACTTCTGTTCACCTTTTTGCCATTCTGAGCTGATTAAGCCTTAAAACTCAGCGTTAAACGTCTCTCTCACACAACAGAGGCAACAGGTGCCCCGACTGGAAATGATGGGTGTTAACCATAAAGAATGTTTATAAATATTGGAAATTAAAAAAACACTGAAATAGTGTTATTGAGATTTCAGTCTCTCTTCTTCTGTTCACCGTTTTGCCATTCTGAGCTGATTAAGCCTTAAAACGCAGCGTTAAACCTCTCTCTCACACAACCGAGGCAACAGGTGCCCCGACTGGAAATGATGGGTGTCAAACATAAAGAATGTTTATAAGCATTGGAAATTAAGAAACTCTGAAACAGTGTTATTGAGATTTCAGTCTCTCTACTTCAGAGTATGCACCTTTTTGCCATTCTGAGCTGATTAAACATTAAAACGCACCATTAAACCTCGCTCTCACACAACAGAGGCAACAGGTGCCCCGATGAGAAATGATGGGTTTCAACCATAAAGAATGTTTATAAATATTGGGAATTAAGAAACGTTGACAACAGTGTTGTTGAGATTTCAGTCTCTCTACTTCTGTTCAGAGTATACAGCTATTGGCCATTCTGTCCTGATTAAACCTGAAAACGCAGCTTAAAACCACTCTCTCCACAGACAGGCATTGCTCCCAAGGCACAGAACAGGCAAAAGGTGTCCCGACAGGAAATGATGGGTTTCAACCATAAAGAATGTTTATAAATATTGGAAATTAAAAAAACACTGAAATAGTGTTATTGAGATTTCAGTCTCTCTTCTTCTGTTCACCGTTTTGCCATTCTGAGCTGATTAAGCCTTAAAACGCAGCGTTAAACCTCTCTCTCACACAGCAGAGGCAACAGGTGCCCCGACTGGAAATGATGGGTGTCAAACATAAAGAATGTTTATAAGTATTGGAAATTAAGAAACTCTGAAACAGTGTTATTGAGATTTCAGTCTCTCTACTTCTGTTCAGAGTATGCACCTTTTTGCCATTCTGAGCTGATTAAACATTGAAACGCACCATTAAACCTCTCTCTCACACAACCGAGGCAACAGGTGCCCCGACTGGAAATGATGGGTGTTAACCATAAAGAATGTTTATAAATATTGGAAATTAAGAAACGTTGAACAACAGTGTTGTTGAGATTTCAGTCTCTCTTCTTCTGTTCACCTTTTTTCCATTCTGAGCTGATTAAGCCTTAAAACTCAGCGTTAACGTCTCTCTCACACAACAGAGGCAACAGGTGCCCCGACTGGAAATGATGGGTATCAACCATAAAGAATGTTTATAAATATTGGATATTAAGAAACGTTAAACAACAGTGTTGTTGAGATTTCAGTCTCTCTACTTCTGTTCAGAGTATACAGCTATTGGCCATTCTGTCCTGATTAAACCTGAAAACGCAGCTTTAAACCACTCTCTCCACAGACAGGCATTGCACACAAGGCACAGAACAGGCAAAAGGTGTCCTGACTGGAAATGATGGGTTTCAACCATAAAGAATGTTTATAAATATTGGAAATTAAGAAACATTGACAACAGTGTTGTTGAGATTTCAGTCTCTCTACTTCTGTTCAGAGTATACAGCTATTGGCCATTCTGTCCTGATTAAACCTGAAAACGCAGCTTTAAACCACTCTCTCCACAGACAGGCATTGCACACAAGGCACAGAACAGGCAAAAGGTGTCCTGACTGGAAATGATGGGTTTCAACCATAAAGAATGTTTATAAATATTGGAAATTAAGAAACGTTGAACAACAGTGTTGTTGAGATTTCAGTCTCTCTACTTCTGTTCAGAGTATGCACCTTTTTGCCATTCTGAGCTGATTAAGCCTTAAAACGCAGCATTAAACCTCTCTCTCACACAACAGAGGTAACAGGTGCCCCGACTGGAAATAATGGGTTTCAACCATAAAGAATGTTTATAAATATTGGAAATTAAGAAACGTTAAACAACAGTGTTGTTGAGATTTCAGTCCTCTCTACTTCTGTTCACCTTTTGCCATTCTGAGCTGATTAAGCCTTAAAACTCAGCGTTAAACGTCTCTCTCACACAACAGAGGCAACAGGTGCCCCGACTGGAAATGATGGGTGTTAACCATAAAGAATGTTTATAAATATTGGAAATTAAAAAAACCTGAAATAGTGTTATTGGAGATTTCAGTCTCTCTTCTTCTGTTCACCGTTTTTGCCATTCTGAGCTGATTAAGCCTTAAAACGCAGCGTTAAACCTCTCTCTCACACAACCGAGGCACAGGTGCCCGACTGGAAATGATGGGTGTCAACATAAAGAATGTTTATAAGCATTGGAAATTAAGAAACGTTGAACAACAGTGTTGTTGAGATTTCAGTCTCTCTTCTTCTGTTCACCTTTTTGCCATTCTGAGCTGATTAAGCCTTAAAACTCAGCGTTAAACCTCTCTCTCACACAACAGAGGCAACAGGTGCCCCGACTGGAAATGATGGGTGTCAAACATAAAGAATGTTTATAAGCATTGGAAATTAAGAAACTCTGAAACCAGTGTTATTGAGATTTTCAGTCTCTCTACTTCTGTTCAGAGTATGCACCTTTTTGCCATTCTGTCCTGATTAAACATTAAAACTCAGCGTTAAACCTCTCTCTCACACAACAGAGGCAACAGGTGCCCCCGACTGGAAATGATGGGTTTCAACCATAAAGAATGTTTATAAATATTGGAAATTAAAAAAACACTGAAATAGTGTTATTGAGATTTCAGTCTCTCTTCTTCTGTTCACCTTTTTGCCCATTCTGAGCTGATTAAGCCTTAAAACTCAGCGTTAAACCTCTCTCTCACACAACAGAGGCAACAGGTGCCCCGACTGGAAATGATGGGGTGTCAAACATAAAGAATGTTTATAAGCATTGGAAATTAAGAAACTCTGAAACAGTGTTATTGAGATTTCAGTCCTCTCTACTTCAGAGTATGCACCCTTTTTGCCATTCTGAGGCTGATTAACACATTAAACACGCACCATTAAACCTCCGCTCTCACACAACAGAGGCAACAGGTGCCCCGATGAGAAATGATGGGTTTCAACCATAAAGAATGTTTATAAATATTGGAATTAAGAAACGTTGACAACAGTGTTGTTGAGATTTCAGTCTCTCTTCTTCTGTTCAGAGTATACAGCTTTGGCCATTCTGTCCTGATTAAACCTGAAAACGCAGCTTAAAACCACTCTCTCACAGACAGGCATTGCTCCCAAGGCACAGAACAGGCAAAAGGTGTCCCGACAGGAAATGATGGGTTTCAACCATAAAGAATGTTTATAAATATTGGAAATTAAAAAAACACTGAAATAGTGTTATTGAGATTTCAGTCTCTCTTCTTCTGTTCACCTTTTTGCCATTCTGAGCTGATTAAGCCTTAAAACGCAGCGTTAAACCTCTCTCTCACACAGCAGAGGCAACAGGTGCCCCGACTGGAAATGATGGGGTGTCAAACATAAAGAATGTTTATAAGTATTGGAAATTAAGAAACTCTGAAACAGTGTTATTGAGATTTCAGTCTCTCTACTTCTGTTCAGAGTATGCACCTTTTTGCCATTCTGAGCTGATTAAACATTGAAACGCACCATTAAACTCTCTCTCACACAACCGAGGCAACAGGTGCCCCGACTGGAAATGATGGTGTTAACCATAAAGAATGTTTTATAAATATTGGAAATTAAGAAACATTGACAAACAGTGTTGTTGAGATTTCAGTCTCTCTACTTCTGTTCAGAGTATACAGCTATTGGCCATTCTGTCCTGATTAAACCTGAAAACGCAGCTTTAAAC
>NW_026117723.1:0-17336 GCF_001640805.2 Lates calcarifer
TGAGATTTCAGTCTCTCTTCTTCTGTTCACCTTTTGCCATTCTGAGCTGATTAAGCCTTAAAACAGCATTAAAACTCTCTCTCACACAACAGAGGCAACAGGTGCCCCGACTGGAAATGATGGGTGTCAAACATAAAGAATGTTTATAAGCATTGGAAATTAAGAAACTTGAAACAGTGTTATTGAGATTCAGTCTCTCTACTTCTGTTCAGAGTATGCACCTTTTTGCCATTCTGTCCTGATTAAACATTAAACGCACCATTAAACCTCGCTCTCACACAACAGAGGCAACAGGTGCCCCGATGAGAAATGATGGGTTTCAACCATAAAGAATGTTTATAAATATTGGGAATTAAGAAACGTTGACAACAGTGTTGTTGAGATTTCAGTCTCTCTACTTCTGTTCAGAGTATACAGCTATTGGCCATTCTGTCCTGATTAAACCTGAAAACGCAGCTTAAAACCACTCTCTCCACAGACAGGCATTGCTCCCAAGGCACAGAACAGGCAAAAGGTGTCCCGACAGGAAATGATGGGTTTCAACCATAAAGAATGTTTATAAATATTGGAAATTAAAAAAACACTGAAATAGAGTTATTGAGATTTCAGTCTCTCTTCTTCTGTTCACCTTTTTGCCATTCTGAGCTGATTAAGCCTTAAAACTCAGCGTTAAACTCTCTCTCACACAACAGAGGCAACAGGTGCCCCGACTGGAAATGATGGGTGTCAAACATAAGAATGTTTATAAAGCATTGGAAATTAAGAAACTCTGAAACAGTGTTATTGAGATTTCAGTCTCTCTACTTCTGTTCAGAGTATGCACCTTTTTGCCATTCTGAGCTGATTAAACATTAAAACGCACCATTAAACCTCGCTCTCACACAACAGAGGCAACAGGTGCCCCGATGAGAAATGATGGGTTTCAACCATAAAGAATGTTTATAAATATTGGGAATTAAGAAACTGAAACAGTGTTATTGAGATTTCAGTCTCTCTACTTCTGTTCAGAGTATGCACCTTTTTGCCATTCTGTCCTGATTAAACATTAAAACGCACCATTAAACCTCGCTCTCACACAACAGAGGCAACAGGTGCCCGATGAGAAATGATGGGTTTCAACCATAAAGAATGTTTATAAATATTGGGAATTAAGAAACGTTGACAACAGTGTTGTTGAGATTTCAGTCTCTCTACTTCTGTTCAGAGTATACAGCTATTGGCCATTCTGTCCTGATTAAACCTGAAAACGCAGCTTAAAACCACTCTCTCCACAGACAGGCATTGCTCCCAAGGCACAGAACAGGCAAAAGGTGTCCCGACAGGAAATGATGGGTTTCAACCATAAAGAATGTTTATAAATATTGGAAATTAAAAAAACACTGAAATAGAGTTATTGAGATTTCAGTCTCTCTTCTTCTGTTCACCTTTTGCCATTCTGAGCTGATTAAGCCTTAAAACGCAGCGTTAAACATCTCTCTCACACAACCGAGGCAACAGGTGCCCCGACTGGAAATGATGGGGTTTAACCATAAAGAATGTTTATAAATATTGGAAATTAACAAAACACTGAAAGTGTTATTGAGATTTCAGTCTCTCTACTTCTGTTCAGAGTATTTTTGCCATTCTGAGCTGATTAAACATTAAAACGCACCATTAAACCTCGCTCTCACACAACAGAGGCAACAGGTGCCCCGATGAGAAATGATGGGTTTCAACCATAAAGAATGTTTATAAATATTGGGAATTAAGAAACGTTGACAACAGTGTTGTTGAGATTTCAGTCTCTCTACTTCTGTTCAGAGTATACAGCTATTGGCCATTCTGTCCTGATTAAACCTGAAAACGCAGCTTAAACCACTCTCTCCACAGACAGGCATTGCTCCCAAGGCACAGAACAGGCAAAATCCGACAGGAAATGATGGGTTTCAACCATAAAGAATGTTTATAAATATTGGAAATTAAAAAAACACTGAAATAGAGTTATTGAGATTTCAGTCTCTCTTCTTCTGTTCACCTTTTTGCCATTCTGAGCTGATTAAGCCTTAAAACGCAGCGTTAAACTCTCTCTCACACAACAGAGGCAACAGTGCCCCGACTGGAAATGAAACATAAAGAATGTTTATAAATATTGGAAATTAAAAAAACTCTGAAACAGTGTTATTGAGATTTCAGTCTCTCTACTTCTGTTCAGAGTATGCACCTTTTTGCCATTCTGAGCTGATTAAACATTAAAACGCACCATTAAACCTCGCTCTCACACAACAGAGGCAACAGGTGCCCCGATGAGAAATGATGGGTTTCAACCATAAAGAATGTTTATAAATATTGGGAATTAAGAAACGTTGACAACAGTGTTGTTGAGATTTCAGTCTCTCTACTTCTCTTCAGAGTATACAGCTATTGGCCATTCTGTCCTGATTAAACCTGAAAACGCAGCTTAAAACCACTCTCTCCACAGACAGGCATTGCTCCCAAGGCACAGAACAGGCAAAAAGGTGTCCCGACAGGAAATGATGGGTTTCAACCATAAAGAATGTTTATAAATATTGGAAATTAAAAAAACACTGAAATAGTGTTATTGAGATTTCAGTCTCTCTTCTTCTGTTCACCTTTTTGCCATTCTGAGCTGATTAAGCCTTAAAACTCAGCGTTAAACTCTCTCTCACACAACAGAGGCAACAGGTGCCCCGACTGGAAATGATGGGTGTCAAACATAAAGAATGTTTATAAGCATTTGGAAATTAAGAAACTCTGAAACAGTGTTATTGAGATTTCAGTCTCTCTACTTCTGTTCAGAGTATGCACCTTTTTGCCATTCTGAGCTGATTAAACATTAAAACGCACCATTAAACCTCGCTCTCACACAACAGAGGCAACAGGTGCCCCGATGAGAAATGATGGGTTTCAACCATAAAGAATGTTTATAAATATTGGGAATTAAGAAACGTTGACAACAGTGTTGTTGAGATTTCAGTCTCTCTACTTCTGTTCAGAGTATACAGCTATTGGCCATTCTGTCCTGATTAAACCTGAAAACGCAGCTTAAAACCACTCTCTCCACAGACAGGCATTGCTCCCAAGGCACAGAACAGGCAAAAGGTGTCCCGACAGGAAATGATGGGTTTCAACATAAAGAATGTTTATAAATATTGGAAATTAAAAAAACACTGAAATAGAGTTATTGAGATTTCAGTCTCTCTTCTTCTGTTCACCGTTTTGCCATTCTGAGCTGATTAAGCCTTAAAACGCAGCGTTAAACCTCTCTCTCACACAACGAGGCAACAGGTGCCCCGACTGGAAATGATGGGTGTTAACCATAAAGAATGTTTTAAATATTGGAAATTAAAAAACACTGAAATAGTTATTGAGATTTCAGTCTCTCTTCTTCTGTTCACCTTTTTGCCATTCTGAGCTGATTAAGCCTTAAAACTCAGCGTTAAAACTCTCTCTCACACAACAGAGGCAACAGGTGCCCCGACTGGAAATGATGGGTGTCAAACATAAAGAATGTTTATAAGCATTGGAAATTAAGAAACTCTGAAACAGTGTTATTGAGATTTCAGTCTCTCTACTTCTGTTCAGAGTATGCACCTTTTGCCATTCTGTCCTGATTAAACATTAAAACGCACCATTAAACCTCGCTCTCACACAACAGAGGCAACAGGTGCCCCGATGAGAAATGATGGGTTTCAACCATAAAGAATGTTTATAAATATTGGGAATTAAGAAACGTTGACAACAGTGTTGTTGAGATTTCAGTCTCTCTACTTCTGTTCAGAGTATACAGCTATTGGCCATTCTGTCCTGATTAAACCTGAAAACGCAGCTTAAAACCACTCTCTCCACAGACAGGCATTTCCCAAGGCACAGAACAGGCAAAAGGTGTCCCGACAGGAAATGATGGGTTTCAACCATAAAGAATGTTTATAAATATTGGAAATTAAAAAAACACTGAAATAGAGTTATTGAGATTTCAGTCTCTCTTCTTCTGTTCACCTTTTTGCCATTCTGAGCTGATTAAGCCTTAAAACTCAGCGTTAAACCTCTCTCTCACACAACAGAGGCAACAGGTGCCCCGACTGGAAATGATGGGTGTAACATAAAGAATGTTTATAATATTGGAAATTAAAAACACTGAAACAGTGTTATTGAGATTTCAGTCTCTCTTCTGTTCCACCTTTTTGCCATTCTGAGCTGATTAACTTAAAACGAAACTCTCTCTCACACAACAGAGGCAACAGGTGCCCCGATGGAAATGATGGGTTTCAACATAAAGAATGTTTATAAATATTGGAAATTAAGAAACTCTGAAACAGTGTTATTGAGATTTCAGTCTCTCTACTTCTGTTCAGAGTATGCACCTTTTTGCCATTCTGTCCTGATTAAACATTAAAACGCACCATTAAACCTCGCTCTCACACACAACAGAGGCAACAGGTGCCCCGATGAGAAATGATGGGTTTCAACCATAAAGAATGTTTATAAATATTGGGAATTAAGAAACGTTGACAACAGTGTTGTTGAGATTTCAGTCTCTCTACTTCTGTTCAGAGTATACAGCTATTGGCCATTCTGTCCTGATTAAACCTGAAAACGCAGCTTAAAACCACTCTCTCCACAGACAGGCATTGCTCCCAAGGCACAGAACAGGCAAAAGGTGTCCCGACAGGAAATGATGGGTTTCAACCATAAAGAATGTTTATAAATATTGGAAATTAAAAAAACACTGAAATAGAGTTATTGAGATTTCAGTCTCTCTTCTTCTGTTCACCGTTTTTGCCATTCTGAGCTGATTAAGCCTTAAAACGCAGCGTTAAACATCTCTCTCACACAACCGAGGCAACAGGTGCCCCGACTGGAAATGATGGGTGTTAACCATAAAGAATGTTTATAATATTGGAAATTAAAAAACACTGAAATAGTGTTATTGAGATTTCAGTCTCTCTTCTTCTTCACCTTTTTGCCATTCTGAGCTGATTAAGCCTTAAAACTCAGCGTTAAAACTCTCTCTCACACAACAGAGGCAACAGGTGCCCCGACTGGAAATGATGGGTGTCAACATAAAGAATGTTTATAAGCATTGGAAATTAAGAAACTCTGAAACAGTGTTATTGAGATTTCAGTCTCTCTACTTCTGTTCAGAGTATGCACCTTTGCCATTCTGTCCTGATTAAACATTAAAACGCACCATTAAACCTCGCTCTCACACAACAGAGGCAACAGGTCGATGAGAAATGATGGGTTTCAACCATAAAGAATGTTTATAAATATTGGGAATTAAGAAACGTTGACAACAGTGTTGTTGAGATTTCAGTCTCTCTACTTCTGTTCAGAGTATACAGCTATTGGCCATTCTGTCCTGATTAAACCTGAAAACGCAGCTTAAAACCACTCTCTCCACAGACAGGCATTGCTCCCAAGGCACAGAACAGGCAAAAGGTGTCCCGACAGGAAATGATGGGTTTCAACCATAAAGAATGTTTATAAATATTGGAAATTAAAAAAACACTGAAATAGAGTTATTGAGATTTCAGTCTCTCTTCTTCTGTTCACCTTTTTGCCATTCTGAGCTGATTAAGCCTTAAAACTCAGCGTTAAACCTCTCTCTCACACAACAGAGGCAACAGGTGCCCCGACTGGAAATGATGGGTGTAACATAAAGAATGTTTATAATATTGGAAATTAAGAAACACTGAAACAGTGTTATTGAGATTTCAGTCTCTCTTCTGTTCAGAGTATCACCTTTTTGCCATTCTGAGCTGATTAAACTTAAAACGCAGCATTAAACTCGCTCTCACACAACAGAGGCAACAGGTGCCCCGATGGAAATGATGGGTCAACATAAAGAATGTTTATAAATATTGGAAATTAAGAAACTCTGAAACAGTGTTATTGAGATTTCAGTCTCTCTACTTCTGTTCAGAGTATGCACCTTTTTGCCATTCTGTCCTGATTAAACATTAAAACGCACCATTAAACCTCGCTCTCACACAACAGAGGCAACAGGTGCCCCGATGAGAAATGATGGGTTTCAACCATAAAGAATGTTTATAAATATTGGAATTAAGAAACGTTGACAACAGTGTTGTTGAGATTTCAGTCTCTCTACTTCTGTTCAGAGTATACAGCTATTGGCCATTCTGTCCTGATTAAACCTGAAAACGCAGCTTAAAACCACTCTCTCCACAGACAGGCATTGCTCCCAAGGCACAGAACAGGCAAAAGGTGTCCCGACAGGAAATGATGGGTTTCAACCATAAAGAATGTTTATAAATATTGGAAATTAAAAAACACTGAAATAGAGTTATTGAGATTTCAGTCTCTCTTCTTCTGTTCACCTTTTTGCCATTCTGAGCTGATTAAGCCTTAAAACTCAGCGTTAAACTCTCTCTCACACAACAGAGGCAACAGGTGCCCCGACTGGAAATGATGGGTGTTAACCATAAAGAATGTTTATAAATATTGGAAATTAAGAAACACTGAAACAGTGTTATTGAGATTTCAGTCTCTCTACTTCTGTTCAGAGTATGCACCTTTTTGCCATTCTGAGCTGATTAAACATTAAAACGCACCATTAAACCTCGCTCTCACACAACAGAGGCAACAGGTGCCCCGATGAGAAATGATGGGTTTCAACCATAAAGAATGTTTATAAATATTGGGAATTAAGAAACGTTGACAACAGTGTTGTTGAGATTTCAGTCTCTCTACTTCTGTTCAGAGTATACAGCTATTGGCCATTCTGTCCTGATTAAACCTGAAAACGCAGCTTAAAACACACTCTCTCCACAGACAGGCATTGCTCCCAAGGCACAGAACAGGCAAAAGGTGTCCCGACAGGAAATGATGGGTTTCAACCATAAAGAATGTTTATAAATATTGGAAATTAAAAAAACACTGAAATAGTGTTATTGAGATTTCAGTCTCTCTTCTTCTGTTCACCTTTTTGCCATTCTGAGCTGATTAAGCCTTAAAACTCAGCGTTAAACCTCTCTCTCACACAACAGAGGCAACAGGTGCCCCGACTGGAAATGATGGGTGTCAAACATAAAGAATGTTTATAAGCATTGGAAATTAAGAAACTCTGAAACAGTGTTATTGAGATTTCAGTCTCTCTACTTCTGTTCAGAGTATGCACCTTTTTGCCATTCTGAGCTGATTAAACATTAAAACGCACCATTAAAACCTCGCTCTCACACAACAGAGGCAACAGGTGCCCCGATGAGAAATGATGGGTTTCAACCATAAAGAATGTTTATAAATATTGGGAATTAAGAAACGTTGACAACAGTGTTGTTGAGATTTCAGTCTCTCTACTTCTGTTCAGAGTATACAGCTATTGGCCATTCTGTCCTGATTAAACCTGAAAACGCAGCTTAAAACCACTCTCTCCACAGACAGGCATTGCTCCCAAGGCACAGAACAAGGCAAAAGGTGTCCCGACAGGAAATGATGGGTTTCAACCATAAAGAATGTTTATAAATATTGGAAATTAAAAAAACACTGAAATAGAGTTATTGAGATTTCAGTCTCTCTTCTTCTGTTCACCGTTTTTGCCATTCTGAGCTGATTAAGCCTTAAAACGCAGCGTTAAACATCTCTCTCACACAACCGAGGCAACAGGTGACCCCGACAGGAAATGATGGGTGTTAAACCATAAAGAATGTTTATAAATATTGGAAATTAACAAAACACTGAAATAGTGTTATTGAGATTTCAGTCTCTCTACTTCTGTTCAGAGTATGCACCTTTTTGCCATTCTGAGCTGATTAAACATTAAAACGCACCATTAAACCTCGCTCTCACACAACAGAGGCAACAGGTGCCCCGATGAGAAATGATGGGTTTCAACCATAAAGAATGTTTATAAATATTGGGAATTAAGAAACGTTGACAACAGTGTTGTTGAGATTTCAGTCTCTCTACTTCTGTTCAGAGTATACAGCTATTGGCCATTCTGTCCTGATTAAACCTGAAAACGCAGCTTAAAACCAACTCTCTCCACAGACAGGCATTGCTCCCAAGGCACAGAACAGGCAAAAGGTGTCCCGACAGGAAATGATGGGTTTCAACCATAAAGAATGTTTATAAATATTGGAAATTAAAAAAACTGAAATAGAGTTATTGAGATTTCAGTCTCTCTTCTTCTGTTCACCCGTTTTGCCATTCTGAGCTGATTAAGCCTTAAAACGCAGCGTTAAACTCTCTCTCACACAACCGAGGCAACAGGTGCCCGACTGGAAATGATGGGTGTTAACCATAAAGAATGTTTATAAATATTGGAAATTAAAAAAACACTGAAATAGTGTTATTGAGATTTCAGTCTCTCTTCTTCTGTTCACCTTTTTGCCATTCTGAGCTGATTAAGCCTTAAAACTCAGCGTTAAAACCTCTCTCTCACACAACAGAGGCAACAGGTGCCCCGACTGGAAATGATGGGTGTCAAACATAAAGAATGTTTATAAGCATTGGAAATTAAGAAACTCTGAAACAGTGTTTTGAGATTTCAGTCTCTCTACTTCTGTTCAGAGTATGCACCTTTTTGCCATTCTGTCTGATTAAACATTAAAACGCACCATTAAACCTCGCTCTCACACAACAGAGGCAACAGGTGCCCCGATGAGAAATGATGGGTTTCAACCATAAAGAATGTTTATAAATATTGGAATTAAGAAACGTTGACAACAGTGTTGTTGAGATTTCAGTCTCTCTACTTCTGTTCAGAGTATACAGCTATTGGCCATTCTGTCTGATTAAACCTGAAAACGCAGCTTAAAACAACTCTCTCCACAGACAGGCATTGCTCCCAAGGCACAGAACAGGCAAAAGGTGTCCCGACAGGAAATGATGGGTTTCAACCATAAAGAATGTTTTATAAATATTGGAAATTAAAAAAACACTGAAATAGAGTTATTGAGATTTCAGTCTCTCTTCTTCTGTTCACCTTTTTGCCATTCTGAGCTGATTAAGCCTTAAAACTCAGCGTTAAACCCTCTCTCTCACACAACAGAGGCAACAGGTGCCCCGACTGGAAATGATGGGTGTAAACATAATAGAATGTTTATAAGCATTGGAAATTAAGAAAACTCTGAAACAGTGTTATTGAGATTTCAGTCTCTCTACTTCTGTTCAGAGTATGCACCTTTTTTGCCATTCTGAGCTGATTAAACATTAAAACGCACCATTAAACCTCGCTCTCACACAACAGAGGCAACAGGTGCCCCGATGAGAAATGATGGGTTTCAAACCATAAAGAATGTTTATAAATATTGGGAATTAAGAAACGTTGACAACAGTGTTGTTGAGATTTCAGTCTCTCTACTTCTGTTCAGAGTATACAGCTATTGGCCATTCTGTCCTGATTAAACCTGAAAACGCAGCTTAAAACCACTCTCTCCACAGACAGGCATTGCTCCCAAGGCACAGAACAGGCAAAAGGTGTCCCGACAGGAAATGATGGGTTTCAACCATAAAGAATGTTTATAAATATTGGAAATTAAAAAAACACTGAAATAGTGTTATTGAGATTTCAGTCTCTCTTCTTCTGTTCACCTTTTGCCATTCTGAGCTGATTAAGCCTTAAAACTCAGCGTTAAACCTCTCTCTCACACAACAGAGGCAACAGGTGCCCGACTGGAAATGATGGGTGTCAAACATAAAGAATGTTTATAAGCATTGGAAATTAAGAAACTGAAATAGTGTTATTGAGATTTCAGTCTCTCTACTTCTGTTCAGAGTATGCACCTTTTTGCCATTGAGCTGATTAAACATTAAAAATTAAACACAACAGAGGCAACAGGTGCCCGATGAGAAATGATGGGTTTCAACCATAAAGAATGTTTATAAATATTGGGAATTAAGAAACGTTGACAACAGTGTTGTTGAGATTTCAGTCTCTCTACTTCTGTTCAGAGTATACAGCTATTGGCCATTCTCCTGATTGAAAACGCAGCTTAAAACTTCTCCACAGACAGGCATTGCTCCCAAACAGAACAGGCAAAAGGTGTCCCCGACAGGAAATGATGGGTTTCAACCATAAAGAATGTTTATAAATATTGGAAATTAAAAAAACACTGAAATAGTGTTATTGAGATTTCAGTCTCTCTACTTCTGTTCAGAGTATGCACCTTTTTGCCATTCTGAGCTGATTAAACATTAAAACACCATTAAACCTCGCTCTCACACAACAGAGGCAACAGGTGCCCCGATGAGAAATGATGGGTTTCAACCATAAAGAATGTTTATAAATATTGGAATTAAGAAACGTTGACAACAGTGTTGTTGAGATTTCAGTCTCTCTACTTCTGTTCAGAGTATACAGCTATTGGCCATTCTGTCCTGATTAAACCTGAAAACGCAGCTTAAAACCACTCTCTCCACAGACAGGCATTGCTCCAAGGCACAGAACAGGCAAAAGGTGTCCCGACAGGAAATGATGGGTTTCAACATAAAGAATGTTTATAAATATTGGAAATTAAAAAACACTGAAATAGTGTTATTGAGATTTCAGTCTCTCTTCTTCTGTTCACACCTTTTGCCATTCTGAGCTGATTAAACATTAAAACGCACCATTAAACCTCGCTCTCACACAACAGAGGCAACAGGTGCCCCGATGAGAAATGATGGGTTTCAACCATAAAGAATGTTTATAAATATTGGGAATTAAGAAACGTTGACAACAGTGTTGTTGAGATTTCAGTCTCTCTACTTCTGTTCAGAGTATACAGCTATTGGCCATTCTGTCTGATTAAACCTGAAAACGCAGCTTAAGTTGCTCTGTCCCGACAGGAAATGATGGGTTTCAACATAAAGAATGTTTATAAATTGGAAATTAAAAAACACTGAAATAGTGTTATTGAGATTTCAGTCTCTCTCTTCTGTCACCTTTTGCCATTCTGAGCTGATTAAACATTAAAAACCTTAAACCTCGCTCTCACACAACAGAGGCAACAGGTGCCCCGATGAGAAATGATGGGTTTCAACCATAAAGAATGTTTATAAATATTGGGAATTAAGAAACGTTGACAACAGTGTTGTTGAGATTTCAGTCTCTCTACTTCTGTTCAGAGTATACAGCTATTGGCCATTCTGTCCTGATTAAACCTGAAAACGCAGCTTAAAACCACTCTCTCCACAGACAGGCATTGCTCCCAAGGCACAGAACAGGCAAAAGGTGTCCCGACAGGAAATGATGGGTTTCAACCATAAAGAATGTTTATAAATATTGGAAATTAAAAAACACTGAAATAGTGTTATTGAGATTTCAGTCTCTCTTCTTCTGTTCACCTTTTTGCCATTCTGAGCTGATTAAGCCTTAAAACTCAGCGTTAAACCTCTCTCTCACACAACAGAGGCAACAGGTGCCCCGACTGGAAATGATGGGTGTCAAACATAAAGAATGTTTATAAATTGGAAATTAAGAAACTGAAACAGTGTTATTGAGATTTCAGTCTCTCTTCTTCTGTTCACCTTTTGCCATTCTGAGCTGATTAAGCCTTAAAACGCAGCGTTAAACCTCTCTCTCACACAACAGAGGCAACAGGTGCCCCGACTGGAAATGATGGGTTAACCATAAAGAATGTTTATAAATATTGGAAATTAAGAAACACTGAAACAGTGTTATTGAGATTTCAGTCTCTCTACTTCTGTTCAGAGTATCACCTTTTGCCATTCTGAGCTGATTAGCAGGAGGCAACAGGTGCCCCGACTGGAAATGATGGGTTTCAACCATAAAGAATGTTTATAAATATTGGAAATTAAAAAACACTGAAATAGTGTTATTGAGATTTCAGTCTCTCTTCTTCTGTTCACCTTTTTGCCATTCTGAGCTGATTAAGCCTTAAAACTCAGCGTTAAACCTCTCTCACACAACAGAGGCAACAGGTGCCCCGACTGGAAATGATGGGTGTCAACATAAAGAATGTTTATAAATTGGAAATTAAGAAACTCTGAAACAGTGTTATTGAGATTTCAGTCTCTCTACTTCTGTTCAGAGTATGCACCTTTTTGCCATTCTGAGCTGATTAAACATTAAAACGCACCATTAAACCTCGCTCTCACACAACAGAGGCAACAGGTGCCCCGATGAGAAATGATGGGTTTCAACCATAAAGAATGTTTATAAATATTGGAATTAAGAAACGTTGACAACAGTGTTGTTGAGATTTCAGTCTCTCTACTTCTGTTCAGAGTATACAGCTATTGGCCATTCTGTCCTGATTAAACCTGAAAACGCAGCTTAAAACCACTCTCTCACAGACAGGCATTGCTCCCAAGGCACAGAACAGGCAAAAGGTGTCCCGACAGGAAATGATGGGTTTCAACCATAAAGAATGTTTATAAATATTGGAAATTAAAAAACACTGAAATAGAGTTATTGAGATTTCAGTCTCTCTCTTCTGTTCAGTTTTGCCATTCTGAGCTGATTAAGCCTTAATTAATCTCTCTCACACAACAGGCAACAGGTGCCCCGACTGGAAATGATGGGTGTTAACCATAAAGATGTTTATAAATATTGGAAATTAACAAAACACTGAAATAGTGTTATTGAGATTTCAGTCTCTCTTCTTCTGTTTTTTGCCATTCTGAGCTGATTAAGCCTTAAAACTCAGCGTTAAACTCTCTCACACAACAGAGGCAACAGGTGCCCCGACTGGAAATGATGGGTGTCAAACAAAAGAATGTTTATAAGCATTGGAATTAAGAAACTCTGAACAGTGTTATTGAGATTTCAGTCTCTCTACTTCTGTTCAGAGTATGCACCTTTTTGCCATTCTGTGATTAAACATTAAAACGCACCATTAAACTCGCTCTCACACAACAGGTGCCCCGACAAATAAAGAATGTTTATAAATATTGGGAATTAAGAAACGTTGAAACAGTGTTGTTGAGATTTCAGTCTCTCTACTTCTGTTCAGAGTATACAGCTATTGGCCATTCTGTCCTGATTAAACCTGAAAACGCAGCTTAAAACCACTCTCTCCACAGACAGGCATTGCTCCCAAGGCACAGAACAGGCAAAAGGTGTCCCGACAGGAAATGATGGGTTTCAACCATAAAGAATGTTTATAAATATTGGAAATTAAAAAAAACACTGAAATAGAGTTATTGAGATTTCAGTCTCTCTTCTTCTGTTCACCGTTTTGCCATTCTGAGCTGATTAAGCCTTAAAACCGCCAGCGTTAACCCTCTCTCTCACACAACAGAGGCAACAGGTGCCCCGACTGGAAATGATGGGTGTTAACCATAAAGAATGTTTATAAATATTGGAAATTAACAAAACACTGAAATAGTGTTATTGAGATTTCAGTCTCTCTTCTTCTGTTCACCTTTTTGCCATTCTGAGCTGATTAAGCCTTAAAACTCAGCGTTAAACCTCTCTCTCACACAACAGAGGCAACAGGTGCCCCGACTGGAAATGATGGGGTGTCAAACATAAAGAATGTTTATAAGCATTGGAAATTAAGAAACTCTGAAACAGTGTTATTGAGATTTCAGTCTCTCTACTTCTGTTCAGAGTATACAGCTATTGGCCATTCTGTCCTGATTAAACCTGAAAACGCAGCTTAAAACAACTCTCTCCACAGACAGGCATTGCTCCCAAGGCACAGAACAGGGAAAAGGTGTCCCGACAGGAAATGATGGGTTTCAACCATAAAGAATGTTTATAAATATTGGAAATTAAAAAAACACTGAAATAGAGTTATTGAGATTTCAGTCTCTCTTCTTCTGTTCACCGTTTTGCCATTCTGAGCTGATTAAGCCTTAAAACGCAGCGTTAACCCTCTCTCTCACACAACAGAGGCAACAGGTGCCCCGACTGGAAATGATGGGTGTTAACCATAAAGAATGTTTATAAATATTGGGAAATTAACAAAACACTGAAATAGTGTTATTGAGATTTCAGTCTCTCTTCTTCTGTTCACCTTTTTGCCATTCTGAGCTGATTAAGCCTTAAAACTCAGCGTTAAACCTCTCTCTCACACAACAGAGGCAACAGGTGCCCGACTGGAAATGATGGGGTGTCAAACATAAAGAATGTTTATAAGCATTGGAAATTAAGAAACTCTGAAACAGTGTTATTGAGATTTCAGTCTCTCTACTTCTGTTCAGAGTATGCACCTTTTTGCCATTCTGAGCTGATTAAACATTAAAACGCACCATTAAACCTCGCTCTCACACAACAGAGGCAACAGGTGCCCGATGAGAAATGATGGGTTTCAACCATAAAGAATGTTTATAAATATTGGGAATTAAGAAACGTTGACAACAGTGTTGTTGAGATTTCAGTCTCTCTACTTCTGTTCAGAGTATACAGCTATTGGCCATTCTGTCCTGATTAAACCTGAAAACGCAGCTTAAAAACCACTCTCTCCACAGACAGGCCATTGCTCCCAAGGCAGCAGGAACAAGGCCAAAAGGGTCTGGTCCCGACAGGAAATGATGGTTTCAACCATAAAGAATGTTTATAAATATTGGAAATTAAAAAAACACTGAAATAGAGTTATTGAGATTTCAGTCTCTCTTCTTCTGTTCACCGTTTTGCCATTCTGAGCTGATTAAGCCTTAAAACGCAGCGTTAAACATCTCTCTCACACAGCCGAGGCAACAGGTGCCCCGACAGGAAATGATGGGTGTTAACCATAAAGAATGTTTATAAATATTGGAAATTAACAAAACACTGAAATAGTGTTATTGAGATTTCAGTCTCTCTACTTCTGTTCAGAGTATGCACCTTTTTGCCATTCTGAGCTGATTAAACATTAAAACGCACCATTAAACCTCGCTCTCACACAACAGAGGCAACAGGTCCCCGATGAGAAATGATGGGTTTCAACCATAAAGAATGTTTATAAATATTGGGAATTAAGAAACGTTGACAACAGTGTTGTTGAGATTTCAGTCTCTCTACTTCTGTTCAGAGTATACAGCTATTGGCCATTCTGTCCTGATTAAACCTGAAAACGCAGCTTAAAACAACTCTCTCCACAGACAGGCATTGCTCCCAAGGCACAGAACAGGGAAAAGGTGTCCCGACAGGAAATGATGGGTTTCAACCATAAAGAATGTTTATAATATTGGAAATTAAAAAAACACTGAAATAGAGTTATTGAAGATTTCAGTCTCTCTTCTTCTGTTCACCGTTTTGCCATTCTGAGCTGATTAAGCCTTAAAACGCAGCGTTAACCCTCTCTCTCACACAACAGAGGGCAACAGGTGCCCCGACTGGAAATGATGGGTGTTAACCATAAAGAATGTTTATAAATATTGGAAAATTAACAAAACACTGAAATAGTGTTATTGAGATTTCAGTCTCTCTTCTTCTGTTCACCTTTTTGCCATTCTGAGCTGATTAAGCCTTAAAACTCAGCGTTAAATCTCTCTCACACAACAGAGGCAACAGGTGCCCCGACTGGAAATGATGGGTGTCAAACATAAAGAATGTTTATAAAGCATTGGAAATTAAGAAACTCTGAAACAGTGTTATTGAGATTTCAGTCTCTCTACTTCTGTTCAGAGTATACAGCTATTGGCCATTCTGTCCTGATTAAACCTGAAAACGCAGCTTAAACAACTCTCTCCACAGACAGGCATTGCTCCCAAGACAGAACAGGGAAAAGGTGTCCCGACAGAAAATGATGGGTTTCAACCATAAAGAATGTTTATAAATAAATTAAAAACTGAAATAGAGTTATTGAGATTTCAGTCTCTCTTCTTCTGTTCACCGTTTTGCCATTCTGAGCTGATTAAGCCTTAAAACGCAGCGTTAACCCTCTCTCTCACACAACAGAGGCAACAGGTGCCCCGACTGGAAATGATGGGTGTTAACCATAAAGAATGTTTTATAATATTGGAAATTAACACTGAAATAGTGTTATTGAGATTTCAGTCTCTCTTCTTCTGTTCACCTTTTTGCCATTCTGAGCTGATTAAGCCTTAAAACTCAGCGTTAAACCTCTCTCTCTCACACAACAGAGGCAACAGGTGCCCGACTGGAAATGATGGTGTCAAACATAAAGAATGTTTATAAGCATTGGAAATTAAGAAACTCTGAAACAGTGTTGAGATTTCAGTCTCTCTACTTCTGTTCAGAGTATGCACCTTTTTGCCATTCTGAGCTGATTAAACATTAAAACGCACCATTAAACCTCGCTCTCACACAACAGAGGCAACAGGTGCCCCGATGAGAAATGATGGGTTTCAACCATAAAGAATTTTATAAATATTGGGAATTAAGAAACGTTGACAACAGTGTTGTTGAGATTTCAGTCTCTCTACTTCTGTTCAGAGTATACAGCTATTGGCCATTCTGTCCTGATTAAACCTGAAAACGCAGCTTAAAACCACTCTCTCCACACAGGCATTGCTCCCAAGGCACAGAACAGCAAAAGGTGTCCCGACAGGAAATGATGGGTTTCAACCATAAAGAATGTTTTAAATATTGGAAATTAAAAAAACACTGAAATAGAGTTATTGAGATTTCAGTCTCTCCTTCTCTGTTCACCGTTTTGCCATTCTGAGCTGATTAAGCCTTAAAACGCAGCGTTAAACATCTCTCTCACACAACAGAGGCAACAGGTGCCCGACAGGAAATGATGGGGTGTAACATAAAGAATGTTTATATAAATATTGGAAATTAACAAAACACTGAAATAGTGTTATTGAGATTTCAGTCTCTCTACTTCTGTTCAGAGTATGCACCTTTTTGCCATTCTGAGCTGATTAAACATTAAAACGCACCATTAAACCTCGCTCTCACACAACAGAGGCAAACAGGTGCCCCGATGAGAAATGATGGGTTTCAACCATAAAGAATGTTTATAAATATTGGGAATTAAGAAACGTTGACAACAGTGTTGTTGAGATTTCAGTCTCTCTACTTCTGTCAGAGTATACAGCTATTGGCCATTCTGTCCTGATTAAACCTGAAAACGCAGCTTAAAACACTCTCTCCACAGACAGGCATTGCTCCCAAGGCACAGAACAGGGAAAAGGTGTCCCGACAGGAAATGATGGGTTTCAACCATAAAGAATGTTTATAAATATTGGAAATTAAAAAAACACTGAAATAGAGTTATTGAGATTTCAGTCTCTCTTCTTCTGTTCACCGTTTTGCCATTCTGAGCTGATTAAGCCTTAAAACGCAGCGTTAAACCTCTCTCTCACACAACAGAGGCAACAGGTGCCCGACTGGAAATGATGGGGTGTTAACCATAAAGAATGTTTATAAATATTGGAAATTAACAAAACACTGAAATAGTGTTATTGAGATTTCAGTCTCTCTTCTTCTGTTCACCTTTTTGCCATTCTGAGCTGATTAAGCCTTAAAACTCAGC
>NW_026117724.1:0-8231 GCF_001640805.2 Lates calcarifer
TTTTGCCATTCTGAGCTGATTAAGCCTTAAAACTCAGCGTTAAACCTCTCTCTCACACAACAGAGCAACAGGTGCCCCGACTGGAAATGATGGGTGTCAACATAAAAGAATGTTTATAAGCATTGGAAATTAAGAAACTCTGAAACAGTGTTATTGAGATTTCAGTCTCTCTACTTCTGTTCAGAGTATGCACCTTTTTGCCATTCTGAGCTGATTAAACATTAAAACGCACCATTAAACCTCGCTCTCACACAACAGAGGCAACAGGTGCCCCGATGAGAAATGATGGGTTTCAACCATAAAGAATGTTTATAAATATTGGGAATTAAGAAACGTTGACAACAGTGTTGTTGAGATTTCAGTCTCTCTACTTCTGTTCAGAGTATACAGCTATTGGCCATTCTGTCCTGATTAAACCTGAAAACGCAGCTTAAAACCACTCTCTCCACAGACAGGCATTGCTCCCAAGGCACAGAACAAGCAAAAGTGTCCCGACAGGAAATGATGGGTTTCAACCAAAGAATGTTTATAAATATTGGAAATTAAAAAAAACACTGAAAATAGAGTTATTGAGATTTCAGTCTCTCTTCTTCTGTTCACCGTTTTGCCATTCTGAGCTGATTAAGCCTTAAAACGCAGCGTTAAACATCTCTCTCACACAACCGAGGCAACAGGTGCCCCGACAGGAAATGATGGGTGTTAACCATAAAGAATGTTTATAAATATTGGAAATTAACAAAACACTGAAATAGTGTTATTGAGATTTCAGTCTCTCTACTTCTGTTCAGAGTATGCACCTTTTTGCCATTCTGAGCTGATTAACATTAAAACGCACCATTAAACCTCGCTCTCACACAACAGAGGCAACAGGTGCCCCGATGAGAAATGATGGGTTTCAACCATAAAGAATGTTTATAAATATTGGGAATTAAGAAACGTTGACAACAGTGTTGTTGAGATTTCAGTCTCTCTACTTCTGTTCAGAGTATACAGCTATTGGCCATTCTGTCCTGATTAAACCTGAAAACGCAGCTTAAAAACAACTCTCTCCACAGACAGGCATTGCTCCAAGGCACAGAACAGGCAAAAGGTGTCCCGACAGGAAATGATGGGTTTCAACCATAAAGAATGTTTATAAATATTGGAAATTAAAAAAAACACTGAAATAGAGTTATTGAGATTTCAGTCTCTCTTCTTCTGTTCACCGTTTTGCCATTCTGAGCTGATTAAGCCTTAAAACGCAGCGTTAAACCTCTCTCTCACACAACAGAGGCAACAGGCCCCGACTGGAAATGATGGGTGTTAACCATAAAGAATGTTTATAAATATTGGAAATTAACAAAACACTGAAATAGTGTTATTGAGATTTCAGTCTCTCTTCTTCTGTTCACCTTTTTGCCATTCTGAGCTGATTAAGCCTTAAAACTCAGCGTTAAACCTCTCTCTCACACAACAGAGGCAACAGGTGCCCCGACTGGAAATGATGGGTGTCAAACATAAAGAATGTTTATAAGCATTGGAAATTAAGAAACTCTGAAACAGTGTTATTGAGATTTCAGTCTCTACTTCTGTTCAGAGTATACAGCTATTGGCCATTCTGTCCTGATTAAACCTGAAAACGCAGCTTAAAAACAACTCTCTCCACAGACAGGCATTGCTCCCAAGGCACAGAACAGGAAAAGGTGTCCCGACAGGAAATGATGGGTTTCAACCATAAAGAATGTTTATAAATATTGGAAATTAAAAAAACACTGAAATAGAGTTATTGAGATTTCAGTCTCTCTTCTTCTGTTCACCGTTTTGCCATTCTGAGCTGATTAAGCCTTAAAACGCAGCGTTAACCCTCTCTCTCACACAACAGAGGCAACAGGTGCCCCGACTGGAAATGATGGGTGTTAACCATAAAGAATGTTTATAAATATTGGAAATTAACAAAACACTGAAATAGTGTTATTGAGATTTCAGTCTCTCTTCTTCTGTTCACCTTTTTGCCATTCTGAGCTGATTAAGCCTTAAAACTCAGCGTTTAAACTCTCTCTCACACAACAGAGGCAACAGGTGCCCGACTGGAAATGATGGGTGTCAAACATAAAGAATGTTTATAAGCATTGGAAATTAAGAAACTCTGAAACAGTGTTATTGAGATTTCAGTCTCTCTACTTCTGTTCAGAGTATGCACCTTTTTGCCATTCTGAGCTGATTAAACATTAAAACGCACCATTAAACCTCGCTCTCACACAACAGAGGCAACAGGTGCCCGATGAGAAATGATGGGTTTCAACCATAAAGAATGTTTATAAATATTGGGAATTAAGAAACGTTGACAACAGTGTTGTTGAGATTTCAGTCTCTCTACTTCTGTTCAGAGTATACAGCTATTGGCCATTCTGTCCTGATTAAACCTGAAAACGCAGCTTAAAACCACTCTCTCCACAGACAGGCATTGCTCCCAAGGCACAGAACAAGCAAAAAGGTGTCCCGACAGGAAATGATGGGTTTCAACCATAAAGAATGTTTATAAATATTGGAAATTAAAAAAACACTGAAATAGAGTTATTGAGATTTCAGTCTCTCCTTTCTTCCTTTTTGCCATTCTGAGCTGATTAAGCCTTAAAACGCAGCGTTAAACTCTCTCTCACACAACGGGCAACAGGGTGCCGACAGAAATGATGGGTGTTAACCATAAAGAATGTTTATAAATATTGGAAATTAACAAAACACTGAAATAGTGTTATTGAGATTTCAGTCTCTCTACTTCTGTTCAGAGTATGCACCTTTTTGCCATTCTGAGCTGATTAAACATTAAAACGCACCATTAAACCTCGCTCTCACACAACAGAGGCAAAGGGCCCCGATGAGAAATGATGGGTTTCAACCATAAAGAATGTTTATAAAATATTGGGAATTAAGAAACGTTGACAACAGTGTTGTTGAGATTTCAGTCTCTCTACTTCTGTTCAGAGTATACAGCTATTGGCCATTCTGTCCTGATTAAACCTGAAAACGCAGCTTAAAACCACTCTCTCCACAGACAGGCATTGCTCCAAGGCACAGAACAGGCAAAAGGTGTCCCGACAGGAAATGATGGGTTTCAACCATAAAGAATGTTTATAAATATTGGAAATTAAAAAAACACTGAAATAGTGTTATTGAGATTTCAGTCTCTCTTCTTCTGTTCACCGTTTTGCCATTCTGAGCTGATTAAGCCTTAAAACGCAGCATTAAACTCTCTCTCACACAACCGAGGCAACAGGTGCCCCGACTGGAAATGATGGGTGTTAACATAAAGAATGTTTATAATATTGGAAATTAAGAAACTGAAATAGTGTTATTGAGATTTCAGTCTCTCTACTTCTGTTCAGAGTATGCAACCTTTTTGCCATTCTGAGCTGATTAAACATTAAAACGCACCATTAAACCTCGCTCTCACACAACAGAGGCAACAGGTGCCCGATGAGAAATGATGGGTTTCAACCATAAAGAATGTTTATAAATATTGGAAATTAAGAAACTTGAAACAGTGTTATTGAGATTTCAGTCTCTCTACTTCTGTTCAGAGTATGCACCTTTTTGCCATTCTGAGCTGATTAACATTAAAACGCACCATTAAACCTCGCTCTCACACAACAGAGGCAACAGGTTCCCCCGGATGAGAAATGATGGGGTTTCAACCATAAAGAATGTTTATAAATATTGGGAATTAAGAAACGTTGACAACAGTGTTGTTGAGATTTCAGTCTCTCTACTTCTGTTCAGAGTATACAGCTATTGGCCATTCTGTCCTGATTAAACCTGAATACGCAGCTTTAAAACAACTCTCTCCACAGACAGGCATGCCTCCCAAGGCACAGAACAAGCAAAAGGTGTCCCGACAGGAAGATGATGGGTTTCAACCATAAAGAATGTTTATAAAATTGGAATTAAAAAACACTGAAATAGAGTTTTGAGATTTCAGTCTCTCTTCTTCTGTTCACCGTTTTGCCATTCTGAGCTGATTAAGCCTTAAAACGCAGCGTTAAAAACTCTCTCTCACACAACCGAGGCAACAGGTGCCCCGACTGGAAATGATGGGTGTAACCATAAAGAATGTTTATAAATATTGGAAATTAACAAAAACTGAAATGTGTTATTGAGATTTCAGTCTCTTTCTTCTGTTCACCTTTTTGCCATTCTGAGCTGATTAAGCCTTAAAACTCAGCGTTAAACCTCTCTCTCACACAACAGAGGCAACAGGTGCCCCGAGAAATGATGGGTGTCAAACATAAAGAATGTTTATAAGCATTGGAAATTAAGAAACTCTGAAACAGTGTTATTGAGATTTCAGTCTCTCTACTTCTGTTCAGAGTATGCACCTTTTTGCCATTCTGAGCTGATTAAACATTAAAACGCACCATTAAACCTCGCTCTCACACAACAGAGGCAACAGGTGCCCGATGAGAAATGATGGGTTTCAACCATAAAGAATGTTTATAAATATTGGGAATTAAGAAAAGTGTTGTTGAGATTTCAGTCTCTCTACTTCTGTTCAATGCATTTTTGCCATTCTGAGCTGATTAAACATTTAAACGCACCATTAAAACCTCGCTCTCACAAACAGAGCAACAGGTCCCCGATGAGAAATGATGGGTTTCAACCATAAAGAATGTTTATAAATATTGGGAATTAAGAAACGTTGACAACAGTGTGTTGAGATTTCAGTCTCTCTACTTCTGTTCAGAGTATACAGCTATTGGCCATTCTGTCCTGATTAAACCTGAAAACGCAGCTTAAAACACTCTCTCCACAGACAGGCATTGCTCCCAAGGCACCAGAACAAGCAAAAGGTGTCCCGACAGGAAATGATGGGTTTCAACCATAAAGAATGTTTATAAATATTGGAAATTAAAAAAACACTGAAATAGAGTTGTTGAGATTTCAGTCTCTCTTCTTCTGTTCACCGTTTTGCCATTCTGAGCTGATTAAGCCTTAAAACGCAGCGTTAAACATCTCTCTCTCACACAACGAGGCAACAGGTGCCCCGACTGGAAATGATGGGTGTTAACCAATAAAGAATGTTTATAAATATTGGAAATTAACAAAACAACTGAAATAGTGTTATTGAGATTTCAGTCTCTCTTCTTCTGTTCACCTTTTTGCCATTCTGGAGCTGCATTAAGCCTTAAAACTCAGCGTTAAACCTCTCTCTCACACAACAGAGGCAAACAGGTGCCCCGACTGGAAATGATGGGTGTCAAACATAAAGAATGTTTATAAGCATTGGAAATTAAGAAAACTCTGAAACAGTGTTATTGAGATTTCAGTCTCTCTACTTCTGTTCAGAGTATGCACCTTTTTGCCATTCTGAGCTGATTAAACATTTAAAACGCACCATTAAACCTCGCTCTCACACAACAGAGGCAACAGGTGCCCCGATGAGAAATGATGGGTTTCAACCATAAAGAATGTTTATAAATATTGGGAATTAAGAAACGTTGACAACAGTGTTGTTGAGATTTCAGTCTCTCTACTTCTGTTCAGAGTATACAGCTATTGGCCATTCGTGTCCTGATTAAACCTGAAAAACGCAGCTTAAAACAACTCTCTCCACAGACAGGCATTGCTCCCAAGGCACAGAACAAGGCGAAAAAGGTGTCCCGACAGGAAATGATGGGTTTCAACCATAAAGAATCTTTATAAATATTGGAAATTAAAAAAACACTGAAATAGAGTTATTGAGATTCAGGTCTCTCTTCTTCTGTTCACCGTTTTGCCATTCTGAGGCTGATTAAGCCTTAAAACGCAGCGTTAACCTCTCTCTCACACAACAGAGGCAACAGGTGCCCCGACTGGAAATGATGGGTGTTAACCATAAAGAATGTTTATAAATATTGGAAATTAACAAAACACTGAAATAGTGTTATTGAGATTTCAGTCTCTCTTCTTCTGTTCACCTTTTTGCCATTCTGAGCTGATTAAGCCTTAAAACTCAGCGTTAAACCTCTCTCTCACACAACAGAGGCAACAGGTGCCCCGACTGGAAATGATGGGTGTCAAACATAAAGAATGTTTATAAGCATTGGAAATTAAGAAACTCTGAAACAGTGTTATTGAGATTTCAGTCTCTCTACTTCTGTTCAGAGTATGCACCTTTTTGCCATTCTGAGCTGATTAAACATTAAAACGCACCATTAAACCTCGCTCTCACACAACAGAGGCACACAGGTGCCCGATGAGAAATGATGGGTTTCAACCATAAAGAATGTTTATAAATATTGGGAATTAAGAAACGTTGACAACAGTGTTGTTGAGATTTCAGTCTCTCTACTTCTGTTCAGAGTATACAGCTATTGGCCATTCTGTCCTGATTAAACCTGAAAACGCAGCTTAAAACACTCTCTCCACAGACAGGCATTGCTCCCAAGGCACAGAACAGGCAAAAGGTGTCCCGACAGGAAATGATGGGTTTCAACCATAAAGAATGTTTATAAATATTGGAAATTAAAAAAACACTGAAATAGAGTTATTGAGATTTCAGTCTCTCTTCTTCTGTTCACCGTTTTGCCATTCTGAGCTGATTAAGCCTTAAAACGCAGCGTTAACCCTCTCTCTCACACAACAGAGGCAACAGGTGCCCCGACTGGAAATGATGGGTGTTAACCATAAAGAATGTTTATAAGCATTGGAAATTAAGAAACTCTGAAACAGTGTTATTGAGATTTCAGTCTCTCTACTTCTGTTCAGAGTATGCACCTTTTTGCCATTCTGAGCTGATTAAACATTAAAACGCACCATTAAACCTCGCTCTCACACAACAGAGGCAACAGGTGCCCCGATGAGAAATGATGGGTTTCAACCATAAAGAATGTTTATAAATATTGGGAATTAAGAAACGTTGACAACAGTGTTGTTGAGATTTCAGTCTCTCTACTTCTGTTCAGAGTATACAGCTATTGGCCATTCTGTCCTGATTAAACCTGAAAACGCAGCTTAAAACCACTCTCTCCACAGACAGGCATTGCTCCCAAGGCACAGAACAGCAAAAGGTGTCCCGACAGGAAATGATGGGTTTCAACCATAAAGAATGTTTATAAATATTGGAATTAAAAAAACACTGAAATAGAGTTATGAGATTTTCAGTCTCTCTTCTTCTGTTCACCGTTTTGCCATTCTGAGCTGATTAAGCCTTAAAACGCAGCGTTAAACATCTCTCTCACACACGAGGCAACAGGTGCCCGACAGGAAATGATGGGTGTTAACCATAAAGAATGTTTATAAATATTGGAAATTAAAAAACACTGAAATAGTGTTATTGAGATTTCAGTCTCTCTACTTCTGTTCAGAGTATGCACCTTTTTGCCATTCTGAGCTGATTAAACATTAAAACGCTTGGAAAACCGCTTATTTACACTCTGAGATTGCATACAGTGCACAAAAGAGGGAAAGGCTCTCCCGACAGGAAATTATGGTTTCAACCATAATGCTTTGTTTACTAATATTGTAAAGTAAACAACTTTCATGTCCGTGTGGCTGAGTTCTTAGTTTGTCTTGTCCTGGTCAGATAATGCAGTATTAAGCCATTCTGAGCTGAATAAGCTCAAAACGCTGGGAAAACCGCTTATTCACACTCTGAGATTACATACAGTGCACAAAAGAGGGAAAGGCTCTCCGACAGGAAATTATGGTTTCAACCATAATGCTTTGTTTACTAATATTGTAAAGTAAACAACTTTCATGTCCGTGTGGCTGAGTTCTTAGTTTGTCTTGTCCTGGTCAGATAATGCAGTATTAAGTCATTCTGAGCTGAATAAGCCTCAAATCGCTGCGAAACGCTTTTTCACACACTGAGATTGAATACAGTGCACAAAAGAGGGAAAGGCTCTCCCGACAGGAAATTATGGTTTCAACCATAATGCTTTGTTTACTAATATTGTAAAGTAAACAACTTTCATGTGCGTGTGGCTGAGTTCTTAGTTTGTCTTGTCCTGGTCAGATAATGCAGTATTAAGCCATTCTGAGCTGAATAAGCCTCAAATCGCTGCGAAACCGCTTATCACACAGTAAGATTGCATACAGTGCACAAAAGAGGGAAAGCCTCTCCCGACAGCAAGTTATGGGTTTCAACCATTATGCTTCTTTATTATAATAGAAATTAAGCAACTTTCATGTGCGTGTGGCTGAGTTCATAGTTTGTCTTGTCCTGGTCAGATAATGCAGTATTAAGCCATTCTGAGCTGAATAAGCCTCAAAACGCT